>NW_010555035.1:0-14177 GCF_000687285.1 Phaethon lepturus | reverse complement strand
TTGTTTTTCTCTTCCCTCCATCTCTGTTTCTTCTGTTTTGTACTTCAGTGAGCTTCTCTGATGTTCAGCCAATCCTACTGGATTATTCTAGGACACAGATGTTCCTTAAGAAAGTTGTTTTTCATTCCTCAGTTACTTTCTCTGTATATGTACTCATCTGGGTGAGGTCTCACTCTGCCTACTTCGGGGTTCAATGTAATAAGGGTCTTTTCCGAGGGCAAGGCTACCTACATCTTACAAAAGATGATGCCCTCTGCACCAAGTGCTGTAATTATTCAGCAGAGGAATCAGTCTTTTGCTTGGGGTATTTCATAGGAAAAGGTTAACATGTCCTGCCAGCGCTCAGAGCTGAATGAAATCCATGTTGGCATGGTTAGTACAGTTCTGAGCTTGGTCTGATCATTCACGGCACTAACATATTCCTGTGGCTTTTCGCCAGCTCACAGTAAGGCTGGTGTATAGCCTGTGAAGCACTGTAAAACACTTTTTTTTCAGTCTGAAGAGAAGGGCTGATATTATCTAAGAATATTATTTTTGAAAACCACTCTGAAATTAACAGAGAAAATTTTGAAACTTGAACAGGTCTCCAGACTTTCTCCAATACAACAGGAGTTAAAATAAAAAGTAAGTACAAATACTTTGTGGTATACTACCCAAGGACTGCCCTGTCTACTTGGTCTTTCTAGCCATGGTTACATGTCACCATATGCTCATCAGTAAATCCAGTTTAAGAAATTACCTTCAACATTTCTGTTACTTATTCCCACTCCTTCTTAGCTCTGGTAACCCAACTTCTTGTGTGACTCTTTCCACAGCTGCACTTGTGGAATAACATAAAGTGATCACTTTCTAACATTTCTTTTTAAGGAAATTTTGTTTTAGGCCAAGACATTTAAAAATTGTTTGGAGAGCTGCCATGCTCAAATCCAGAGGAGTTGATATACTTTTGGAGAGGGGATGTAAGAGAACACAGCTGGGTACAAATATAAATCTGGAAGTGGATTTGCTGCCAATAAAATAGCTTGTGTGGAGAGAAAGCTGCTGCCCCCTAAGTAGTAGTTCATTGTAATTTAAAAATTGAAAATTCTCAGTTAAGCTTTCTTTTTATCAGGTTTTGATAGGGAAATTCTCAAAATTCATAAAGCATTTGCAGAACAGTAGAGTAAGGAAGAGCTGCCAGGCTTTTAATGGCCTCTGGAAGCAAGAAATCCAGCAGGTTCTGCTGATGAATGAACCGCAAGATTCATTAAAAATGAAACCTCTTTCTCTGCATATTGTCAGGACAACCCTATCTAAGTAAGAGTAGGTAAGGAACAAAAAGTCACATTTTCTATTCAACAATGAAGGAAAGTGCACAGATCTTCTAAGTGCTATTTTGCCCTTCACTGCACAGAAAAGGAGAGAAGAGGAAGAGGTAGAAAGAAAGAAGATTCAATATGAAGAAAGTACAGGTCAGAATAAGGACTAGGCTCAATAAAGAAGTCCAGCCCCTCAAGATTAGCCCTGTATAAACACCTGCATTCCCAAAATCTCAACTCAAAATGACTTGTGGGGGGTGCAGCACTTGCAGCCAGCCAATGAGAACCAGGTTATATGTGACCTCCTGCTCTCCTACTGCAGGACCAAGAGGGTCCTAATCTCTGCTCTCGGGACTGTTTCTGGTTTTTATGCAATAGTTGTTCAATATAGATGCATGCGTAATACTAAACTCCTTATTCAACTCAGCTGTACAATATTTGTGTTACTGTCTGCAGGTCAACATCTGAATACAAATGTTTTCTCTGAGATTCTGTATCAAGATGTTGAGGGAGTCTCGAGCACAGCTTTGCTTTTGGCCTACAAGAGGACTCTCTTTTTGTATTGACCAAATTTTCTCTTTATATTGGTGATGATATTCAGAAGGCTGTTCTTAAGGTATATTGTCTATATCTTAGACATCGTAGAAATTAATTCATCAATTTCAGTGCTGAATCTCTTGTGGATATCTGTCATCATCAGGAGAAACACCTTAGATGGTTATGATGTCATGAATGAGCAGCTGGGATGGTAGTAAAAGGTTTGCTGTAGGTTAAAACATTCTTTGACTTTGAAAAGTGGCCATAAAACTGGAATCTTGAAGCTGTGTGTGTGCTCGGAGAGGACTTTAAGAGCACAGATGACTTTGCAGGTAGCTGCTAAAGCCATAAAATGGAGTTACTGTGAAACAGCAAGGACAGTGCAAACAGAGTATTTTCCTGCCTTTTATCCTCCAAAATTCACATTCTTCTCCCTAGCCCCAAAATTAGATAGGTAGATACATAGATAGACAAATTGATAATAAAGAAAATGAAATACCTAAACTTGGTAGTTGGGAAGCAAAACCAAAATGAATATAAAGCAGTACAGTAATTGCTCCTTCAGTCTCCAGGGAGAGAACCTGAAATAACAGTCCTGAGACACGTGAGCTGCACTCATCTTTGCTATGACAAGTTAATGACAGCAATTTATGGTCATCCCCTTAATGACTTTACTGTTGATGAAATTACACTAACAAGAGAAATCACGTTGCAAAGATTTGCACAGTCCACTGTGAATGGCAAATCTTTCTGGAAGCAAGAGGAGGCAAATCTGAGCTTTTGCAAGGAGCTCTGGAGAGCCAACTGTCTGTATTATTTCTCCTATAATGGCCCCTGGATGGACACAGTTTCACAGGTGTCTTAATTGCTTAAGACCTAAGACAGTCACGCCATCAAAATGGATGATTGCTCCCTGCACCTACATAGACGGTTTCCACATCTTTTCCCTCCTTTTCCCTCTCCCTGCAAAGATTAGTTTTGAGCTACATCAGGGAGCTGATGAGCCAGATGATGCAACCCTACTACTACCAGCACGAAGGAGGGCTTAGGTACTTACGACCAGAGACAAATGCTGGACTCATCTTTTTGGTGGCGTCAGGGATTTTTTGGGGTTAATGAATTTGCATCCTCAGAAAGAATTGTACCTATGCAAAGCCTGCTAACACACAGGGCCTTCCATGGAGATGTTAGAGAGGACAGTAATTGTTTTCAGGGTCTAGATGTGATATTTCAGGCTATCAGTGATGATGTCTGAGGGCAAAGCAGCAAGCTGAATTCAGAGAACTCAGATCACATTCAGAGGACCTACCATCTAACATTAAGTATCAACTAAGCACTGTCAGTGTGGGATCCTTGAACCAACGTTGCCCTTCCCAGACTGGGAAGTGACTGCTACACTTCCATAAAATGAGTTTTCGGAGTAGGCCAGCATTTCAGAATGCAGTCAAGTAAACCAGACACAGAAGCAGCTCCACAGAGCTTGGTATCAAGCCAGGGCTGTCAGCTCCTCTTGCATTGAGGTACACCAATTCCATCCAGGTTCTTTGTTGCAGATGAAGCAGTTTTAAATTAATTCAATTCCTTCACAAGCACTAAATCTATTGCATATATACACACACAAGGTTCTTTTTCTCAAAAAGATAGAATGTAATGGATAGCTTATCTGTTAACGGGATAAATCTATTAGAGGAATTCTTTTCTGTGTACAAAATCAACACATAATAACCTGGAGGGTTTGATAGATAACAATTGCTTCCTATATTGGAAAGAACTGAGCTCTAGCCTTTGGCCAATGAAATAAGTTTTAAAGTTCTTTTGCCTGTACTGGTATAATAACTATATGTACTTTCCCATGATGGTTTTTGTAACTGTGCCACTCTTACAAGACTAACAATCATAATCATGAAAGCTTTTCTGTGTGTTCACATAAAGTTTTGTTTTTAAGGCCAAATGTCTAATCAGCAATCAACTGGAGCAGTCTGAAGCCAACAGTAAATCTTTGCTATAAAGTGCAATACGTTTAGGTCTTCGTTCCATTATCTAGAAAGAGCCATACATCAGGGAATGTGATGCACATAGTCCAACCTACCTGTAGTGTAAGTAAGTGCTTTGAAACTGCCATAATTACACAAGGGATGAATAAGGCTTATTGAGTTTAAAAAAACAACAAGAAGACTCATCTCCACATTTCCAAAGACAAAATGTTATGATAGTGATGACTCAGCAGCATTCAAAGAAGGGCTATGTCAATCTCAACTCAAACTCTAGGAGTGCTGGCATAAAAAGGTGTTTAACTTGCTTGAAAATGAAAACCAGCGCTGGATACATTTGGCAAACTTTCAAAAATTGATCCCTGCCTCACCTGGATGTGCAAAAAGAATGATCACGAAGTTGTAAAGAACTAGTTCTTAGCTACTTTTCATACCCACACAGCATTATGCACAATATCAAGACTGGTGTATAATCACAGAAGGTAGGAGCTTTTTCTATTTCTTTTAGAAGTATTAAGTGATGAACTTTAATCAAACTTGGTTTATTCCATACAGAACAGTTTTCCTGCTATAGTTTTAACACAGAGGAAAGATCTATTTCATGTTTTGTGCATGATGCCCTATTGCGTTGAGTCTGTTTCCGTAGGAAAAGGAATAGTTCACTAGTGTTTCAGAGCTCTGAGTGCAAGCCTCTAACAAAGTCATCACACAAAACCCTTGCCAGCTTTTCAAAAGACAAGCTGAACAGTTCTCAAAAAAATGCTTTGGAAGACATAGTTACTTTCTCAAGTGGGAGATGAGCAGTATTTGAAACCTTGACCTGTAGCAAAGGAAGGAAAGGAAGTTTCCTAAGAAAGGAAATTAAATCTCTTGTACCCAGTGGACTTTAAATGGAATAGCATCCCTACCAGGAAAATGGGCATGACGAGCTGGCCTGTAGCTGCTATGCAAGTTTAATTATCCTGTTACCCTGACATCCTTTCTTTCACATCCCCCCCATTCATCTGTTTCATTTATGTGTTGTATCTGATCATGAACGTGCACAATCTACAACAAGGATTCTCTCCATATGCCTGTCTGTGAGGGGCATAACGCACATGATTCCCAACTCTGGCCGCGATCCCTGGCTTGACTGGCTTAAAAATGATGCGTATTACTCAGATGTTTTCTGTCCATGGAGATCAAATATCAAATACTTCAGATGCACTTCTAACAAGATAACATGATTGCTCAGGCTGAAGTCTTAATCTTTTAAGTTAAATTACAATGAAATACAGTTGCTATTGTGATTGTCTAAAGGCAATTTTTCTGACTCAGCCTTGTTCCCTTTCAGCTCGTTGTGTCAGAATTTATTTTTTCATTCCTGTTCTGTGTTTGAATCTCACTTGATAGTCTCAGCTATGTTTGAAGTATGACCACAGTGAATTAAAACGCTCCTCTATTACTATACTGATGCTGGTAAAAAAAAAAGAGGTAAGTAAAAATCTTACTTCCCAAATAGTATTATATCTAACACATTTTTCATTCAGAGCTGTCACTGTTTTCTTCAGATATTAGCAATTACTTCAGATACTGGGGAATACTTTCACCTAACTGCTTGTTTCATTCATCTGTCATGAATATCTGAATTTACTGGTATACCTTGAAGATTATTCAGTTTCACAATGCTCTTTGTATCTCAAGTGTCTGCAAAAGATAATAGCTGAATAAATGGACTGAACTGTCCAGATGATAGCCAGTGCCTCAAGAAATACTGCAGAAGTTTTGACTTTGGATTTAGCCTAAGTGGGCACATGTCTAGTCCAATGAACGAGCCCATGGCAAAACTTATAAAAAAAAAAAGTTATGGTCTTCTTGGACAGTACTGCAGAAGGACTCACAAAAGGTTTACTGGGATTGTACCCATGCTTGTCTCTTCTCTAGAGCCAACTTTCAGTCATCATTCTCAATTTGTGTATCTTTAAAGTGGGCTTCCCCTTGAAGCATCTTGATGCAACCAGAACAATAAGAGTAAACAAAGAAAGGCTTAAACATCCTCCAGATGTATGCCAAAGAGATTCCCATTACAGAATAAAGGGAAGAACAAAAGCTTTTGTTTGTCATGAAGATCCTATTTACATGAAAAGCACTTATTATACAGTATCTGCAAAAAATAACCAATCCAGATTAAGAAAAATCTGTGGAGATTTTCCCAGTTCCTTCTTTTTCACATTTATAAATGAAGCAACATTTTCTTTCAGTGATTACATACACCTTTGGGGCTGCAGTAGTTCCAGTACCATTAAAAGAAGAGATATGATAATCGTTTGCTCAATTATTTGAAGCCCTTTCTGTCCACTTACATGTCGCTTAGTACTAGATGAGTTAGTAGTGCCACTGCTTGAAGTACAGCTGGGAAGAAGTGGCAACAGATTGTCTCATTTCTAAGGGGCTGATTTAGCCTTAAAAACAGCACTCTGGTTCTGCACTGTACAAGACAGATGGGTTATTTGTACAATTAGGCCTTAAGTGTTAAGTTCTTCTCTTGATTAAAATGCCCAAGTCCTCTATTGCCAACTACAATTTAGCTTGTGTGCATCTAGTACAGGGAAGGATATATCCTTAAGTGTTTAATAATTTGCTTTTCAGATAGCTGGGGATAGAAGGGTAGAACACCACACATTTCTGTCCTGCATTATTTCTGCTCTTAATTTGGGAAACCGAGCCATTTATGGATCATAACAAAACGTATTTATGTTTAACCAAAACCTCACATCTCATCGAGAGCCTGGCTCTGCTCTGTCAGTGAACAGGCCAGACTTTTTGGATTAACAACTTTTCACATTATTTATTATGCTGTCAATTTTCATGCTGTTCTCTCTAACTAAAATCAGATCTCAGCCACCAATGGCAAGACGTCAGTGTCTTAGTGTGCGTGAGCCTGCTCCTATTTTGTGTCCGTGCCCAGGCACTGGCAGTGGTTCCCACCAGCTCCAACGACCCACCACAGGGCACGGCCGAGCCCCTCAGCCAAGATGGCGGCAACAACAACGAGGAGTGAGGAACAAAGTGTGAGAAACAGCCCTGCAAGCACCAAGGTGAGAGGAGAGCGAGGGGAAGAAGGTGCTCCAGGTGCTGGAGCAGAGATTCCCCTGCAACCCATGGAGGAGACCACGGTGGAGCAGCTGTCCACAGTGCAGCCTGCGGTGGACCCCATGCCGCAGCAGGTGGATACTTGCTGAAGGAAGTGTGGCCCGTGGAGAGCCCACGCTGGGGCAGGCTCCTGACAGGAACTGCAGCCCGGGAAGGACCCGCACTGGAGCAGGTTTATCCCAAAGGACTGCAGCCACACTGGAGTGGGGGGAAAGTGCGAGGAGGAAGGAGCAGAAGAGATGAGCTATTATGGACTGACCACAACCCCCATTCTTGTGCCCCTTAGGAGGGGAGAGAGCCCACGCTGGGGCAGGCCCCTGACAGGAACTGAAGGCCGGGAAGGACCCGCACTGGAGCAGGTTTATCCCAAAGGACTGCAGCCACACTGGAGTGGGGGGAAAGTGCGAGGAGGAAGGAGCAGAAGAGATGAGCTATTATGGACTGACCACAACCCCCATTCTTGTGCCCCTTAGGAGGGGAGAAGGTTGAGAAGCCAGGAATGAAGAAGTGAAGTTAAGCCTGGGAAGCAGATGGTGGGGTGAAGCTGTTTTAGTTTTTCTTTTTGTTTCTCATCATCCAACTCTATTTTTAATTGGCAAAAAATTCAATTGATTTTCCCCAGGTCATCTGTTTTGCCCATGATAAGTGATCTCCCTGTCTTTATCTTGACCCACGAGCTTTTCCATCATTTTTTCTCTCCTGTCCTGCTGAGGAGGGGAGTGAGAGAGCAGCTGGGTGGGCCTCTTGCAGCCAGCCAAAGGCCACCCACCACAGCCAGGCGGGGAAATGGGATCTCCCCTCCTGCCCCGCTGTGACATCAGCACAGGTGTGAATGCATGGAAATTCATACAGCCGCAGATTTGGGTACTCTGTGTGCAACGGTGAGTAAGCCTCTTCCTTCCTAATTTGGTTAAGAAAAAGCCTCATGTCTTCAGCATCGGGAGGCTGGGCTCACTGTCTAAATCAAGACATTTCCACCCACCTCTCCAGCCTCACTGAGCAATAGTCCCAGTCAGGCTGCTGCAGCTTTCCGGTGCCTTTGCTGTCAGTACTATGCCTCTATGCCTTACGCACATCCACCACTCCAACTACAAGAAGCTTGAGAAACTTTGATAATGTTTTTTGTTTGGTTATGGTTTGGGCTTTTTTGTTTGTTTGTTTGTTTGTTTGTTTGTTTTAATTTTAACTGAAAAGTGTAACTATAATGTAGTGAGAGGCAGCAGGGAAGCATTTGTTCTTTCAGCCAGGACATTACTGTGGGAGACAGGAAGCACTGGTCCATTCCTGGCTTGAAATACATTTGTTGAGAAAATAGGACTGAGAACATTGTCCACACGTGTTTTGCAACTGTGCAGACACTTATTGTAACCTGCGATTTAATCTGCTGCTGCTGTTTTGAACTTGGCAGTGTTCTCCTTTTGATCAAGACCAACTGTTGCATTTTTTAATATTCAACCTTCGTGAATGAATTTGAGGATAAACAGGGGAGTACTAGTATGTTCTATGAAAAGCGATGGTGTTTTGCATCGAGAAGATGCCTGTTCTTTTGGGATCTCAGTAAGAAAGGCACCGACACTCAAAGCTGGTTAGATGATCTATTAAGAATGGAAATTACAGAAAAGGTGACAGCAATCTTATGTCCCTCTTGAAGCTAGGAAGCGCAGCTGTTGCAGAATCAGAGTCCCTCTTCGTGGGCCATGGCATGCTGCACAGCATTCCGGTCCATGGTGGGGTTTGCCAGCTCTGTCTTCACTCGCACTCTTAGGTACAGACTCATCAGTCACTGACAGCTGTCAAGTTTGGAATCTGGACTCAGCTTTGGCGAGTCCCTTGGACAGTGCACTCCAATAGTCCTGTCTCAATAAAGGTACAGTTCCTAAAGAGGCGCATATATTTTTTAAAGTGCACGAGATAAAGCACTATATAATTCAGACTGAGCAGATATTGAATACTCGCCAATAAAGTATTAATTAAAACCAATAAATCAGTTACTTATGCATTGGTTATGCATACTCTGATTAATTACGCTACTGTATAGAGCAGTTGCACGGTAGCCATGGTACAGAGGCATACACGTGAGTAATCATGGATTACTCTGCTGGTAAGCACTCCCAGGCTATTCAGAGTGCACCTGTGTACATGAGAAGGCAGCAAGGATGCAGATCACTAACTCCTTGTGCACGTCTTCAGCCACCTCACTACAGATAGGAAAGACTGCATGGAGGAGTTGTTAATGAATATTAGTGACATTTCTTATCACCTGATTTGTGCAGGATAGCCGCCTAGGTCCCAAAGCAATGACAGTCTCCAAGCGTTGGTGTTTCTACGCTGACATAGATGGTTAGACTTCAGTTCCAGTAAAATAACCAGCTGACAGCCTTGCTGAATAGTCTAAGCTCGAAAACCCAAAGTTGGTCAGACTGGATTTGGAACCTAAGTATACAGACTATGAGGAGAAATGCCCAAAGAATGAAACACTCAACAAAGACAAGTTGATCTTCAGTAAGAAAAAAAAAGCACTTCTCAATACAGTGCCTCTTGTAAAGTCTTTGCTCTATTTGAGCAAGTGATTTCATTACACTTTTTCTCACATTAAGTATTTATTTATTATTTAGTTTAAGTTTCAGACCAGAATTCTTTACCAAAGCTGAATTACCAAAAGCAGAATATATCACTCTCGCATTTTGACTTGTGTCAGCTTCAGCTGGAATTTCCAATTCTGATCTGCTTTGCTGCACGTGCTCTCGACAGCAGTATTTGGGACAGCTCTATGCTTTCCTGACACGTATTAGCCAATGACCTCAATATTTAAAATGATGCTTGAGTACCTTTGTCACAGCCACTAAGAAATAGTTAAGAATTCCCTGCCCCATCACGTAAGATCAGCCACCTCTTTACCCAGATTGAAAAGTAGGGCAAAGACATTCACATTTTTCCAGGCCTTGCAGAAGAGCTAAATGAGCTTCAAAAACTATTGCTATTGTTACAATGCCTTGGTAGGCTTGCTGTGATAAGGTATGCTTACAAGGTATCATTGTTAATATTTTTCTTGTCAGAAAAAATAATCGGATGTGAGCAGGCCCTGGCAGTTGGTGAAGTGCTAGAATGCATCTAGCCAATGACAAATATTGAAGTTTTGCCAAGTTTTTTTTTCCCCACACATTGTTTTTAAAGGAAAAACAAACTGACCTCTCTCAGTTCAGATAGAAACAACTTCCAGTAACTGGATCCAGAGGAATTAAACTTGTTTAAAAACATAATTGTGAATTAGTAGTCCAGTTAATCGTTTATATGCAGGTTGGAATAATACTCAAATGGTTAATCATTATTAAATCATACAGATCACAGCAGTCAACAGATTTGCATCAAGACTTTCTAGTTACAATATTTGGTTTTTAGAAGTGCACTGTTAGATATTTAAGAGGCAATCCCCATTCCTAACTGTCATTTCATGTGCAACTTCTGACCTTTCCCACCTTTCAAAGGAAGCTTTTCCAGCTTGCGTTTTCACTGTTTTTTTCCTGCAAGAAGGATCCAGGCAGCGGCACATTGCTGACAAATGCATTGACTGACCTGTAGGGGAAAAGCAACTCTTCACCTTTCTCCTTACTTTTAACGCTAGTTTGTTTACCCTCGACAAAACACAGTGGAATAGTGGAAGCGTAGTCATCTTTGTTTAAGACAACTGTAGCTTTATGAGCAGTGAGACCTTATGCGCATGACTGTATGTACCAGGGTACCTATGCATGATGAGAAACCAGAGGGCAGCATGTCAAGGTGACCTTGACATAAACTGTGGGTTTATGTAAAACTCAGTCACTGCAACCGCTTCATTTGTTAATGGGGTTTTGTACATTTAAATGGTGATAGGAAAAGAGTATCCTTCAAGATGGAGTATTGTATTAACGCACGCCAGAATAACAGCATTAAACACTGCTGTCTGGTGCAAGCCCCTTACGCACCGCCCCGTTAAAAACAATAAAGCCCCTCTGGTAATACCTATTCCACCTGTGACTGATCATATTTGTTATTTGAAAAATTGCTTCAGAGGGGCTTTGAGTTGCTTAAGGGGTCATTTGTAGACAGAATAAAAAAGAAATAAAGTCTGTACTTAAATCTGTCTGATCAGCAGATTTCATTGTTCAGTTTTGCTGTTTTTTAGTCAGAAAATTCAAGCAGCATTTCTAAACTGCCGCCATACAGAGAATTTCTTTCAGCAAATTAACACCTCCATAATTCAAAGCTACCTGAAGGCCAGTCTTCAAAATTACAGTTAAATACGGACTCATATGATAAAGATGTAACTTGTACTTCAAAAACCCGTATTATTTTAACAGCAGTAGTCCACAGGCTGCACACACACAGGAGAAGGTACAAAACAAATTTATGCTCAAAGCTTTGCATGTAACACAACAGTTACGAGACCAAAAAAATCATTTATTCCTTTCTGGCACATATTTCTACATATTTTATTTCATAGAATCACAGAATAGCTTGGGCTGGAAGGGACTTTTAGAGGTCACCTAGTCCAACCCCCCTGCAATGAGCAGGGACATCTTCAACTAGATCAGGTTGCTCAGAGCCACGTCCAACCTGACCTGGAATGTTTCCAGGGACGGGGCATCTACCACCTCTCTGGGCAACCTGTGTTAGTGTTTCACCACCCTCATTGTGAAAAATTTCTGCCTTAGATCTAGTCCAAATATACCCTCCTTCAGTTTAAAACCATTACCCCTTGTCCTATCGCAACAGGCCGTGCTAAAGTCTGTCCCCATTTCCTCCTAGTTTATGTGCAAAAATTCAAATTCAAACTAGTATCTACTAAATGTATATTTATTCTTAGATTTTCAATTTGCTCAGTTTATGCAGACAAATGATAACATTGCAGCAGTTTTATGGAGGTACCTCTGTATGCATGTATTGGGAGTTGTAGCAGAAAACGAGAAGGAAAAACACATTGTAGCACTGTTCTGGCGTGAACAGCTTTACCACAAATACAAACTCATTATTTATAGCAGGATTCTGCTCTACATTTTTAAGCACTTTGGATCTGGTAATCCTTCATCAGCTGGATCTTTATACAAACCATAGCTCTTACTGGAAATTTCATGTATAGGAAATGCTGTGAACAGGAGCTACATCAAACTTTCTGATAAAGACTCTACTATCACTTCCTGCATTTGCTACTGTCCTCTGAAATGGTTCTCTCCTCCTCTCTCCATCTTCTGCTGAATTTTCTTGTTTCCAATTCTTAATATTCACTGTTCGGTACACTTGGAATAATGCTTATTTGAAGTAAACTCTTAATTTGAATTTTTTTCTCTCCTCTACTGAAGAAATTTTTCTGCAGTGCTCCGATTCCATCTGAAGAACTTGAACACACATATTTGTTTTATTTTTTTCCACAACTCCATTTCAGTATTTGGCCTTGTCCCTTACTGCAGTGCTCCAGTTCCTGCCAATTTCACATATTAATGCAATGGCTTTGGCCAGAAAGTGACCTAACGTGAATAAATTCTTGTGATGCAAAGAAGAGAGAAGCACTCATCCCTGTTAATGCAATAAACTCTTTTCCTCCTCTTGCAAACGTCAGCTTGTTAGCCTTTGAGCTCCACTGTCATTTTTGCAGTCCCGCTTCCTGCTGCTCAGCAGCCACAGGATTAGTATTAAGCAAAGCATTTCGAAGTCTCATCTGTAGATCTCTGGATCCTGTAACAGCAAAAGCTGATGAGAAAGTTCAGTCACCACTGAACAGCAGGTCACCTACCAGGAACACCTTGTTTCTGCAATGTGTTACTTATTTCATTCTGTCTGTCCAATTGGAGTTTCAAGAGGGTGTGAGGTATCCAAGAGCTTAAATTCAACTGACTTTGGAGAGACTTCCAATCTCAAGTTTTTAAACCCCCTAAAAACAAGACCTTTGAGGAGCCCAATCATACAGGCACCCCTGAAAACACTATTCCACATTTATTTTGTTTTCTGTCCCCCCCCAATATTTTTTTAATTACAATTTTACCACTTTCATGCACCTACTACTGTAATTGGTGTGTGTGTGTGTGTGTATTCATGTTCCTTTATTGTTCTTTTCTAGTTTTATCATTTTCCCTCACAGTTCTTCCTTTATGATCAGATATTCTTTTCCCTTGCCTGTGGTGATATTGCTGTGTGCTATATACTTCACATTCCATGCATATTTTCCATTTAGCCCACATTTCTAGTAAGTAGCTGATGTTTTGATGCAGTTACCTGTACGCTGGGATGTATGTGGGTGGAGGAAGAAGATGAGACACCAGGAAGACATGCCTGGAGTTTTCTTTGGATCTGAGTGTACCAATGTTAACCTGCTCTACTATTGGTTCAACTTCTGAGTGTCTTTAAATACATTATGATCTATTTCAGTAATTTTTTTAAGTATTGAAGTATTAAAATAGACATTTCAAATGTCTATTTTAATATTATTTGATTTATAATAATAAACTTAAATCACACACCTGGTTAAGAAACTGACCAAGGGAAACATGACTTTTGTTTCTATTAAAGAGGTTGCTGGTAGTGGCTAAAATCATTGCTGCCTGAGACGCTCAGCTGTCCAAAACTGGAGTCTCTTGGTACTGTAAGTTCAGGTCACAGCAATCTCAAGATTTTCATCCACCAGTCAGCTATTCACAGGCCTCAGTATTGACCAGGATAAGTAACATCTCAGGAAAGAGATGTGGTGGTCGGAGGCCGTCTTGGGCTTAGCGACCACGACATGATAGAATTCTCAGTTGTGAGTGAAGTAAGGAGGGGGGTCAGCAAAACTGCTACCATGGACTTCCGGAGGGCAGACTTTGGCCTGTTCAGGTCACTGGTTGAGAGAGTCCCTTGGGAGACAGTCCTGAAGGACAAAGGGGCCCAGGAAGGCTGGACAGCCGTCAAGAAGGAAATCTTAAAGGCGCAGGAGCAGGCGGTCCCCATGTGCCGTAAGAAGAGCTGGCGGGGAAGGCGACCGGCCTGGCTGAACAGGGAGATTTTGCTGGGACTCAGGGAGCAGAGGAGAGTTTATCACCTCTGGAAGAAGGGGCAGGCGACTCATGAAGAGTACAAGGATCTCGTTAGGACAAGCAGGGACAAAATTAGAAAGGCAAAAGCCCAGCTAGAGCTCAGTCTGGCCACAGTCATAAAGGATAATAAAAAATGTTTTTCAAATATATTAAAAACAAGAAGAGAGGCAAGGAGA
>NW_010555034.1:0-1126 GCF_000687285.1 Phaethon lepturus | reverse complement strand
AGGACCCTCTTGGCTCCCCCACGGGGCAGGAAGATCTTCAGGAGGCTTTTAAAGCGCTCTGCAGAATCTTTAAACACCTCACTGTAAGTATTAACGGAGCATTCGCATGAGTAGAGACATACGCCTTCCGGTTGTTTGCCAAGACATAGCTCAATCTGTGCACGGCTGGCATTATTCTATACGTTATACCACTTTGATGCAAGGCCGTGTAGAAAAAGTAAGTGCATTATTTATTTGGAAATAATTGATTTGCGTCTCATTTCCTTCCAAATGGATCTAAGCACCACGTTACTCTTACGGACGCTTGCACCACTGGATTCCACCCCTCCTACGAGGTCCAACCAAGCGGTGGTTTAAAATGCCCGGGGAAAAAGCTGCCACTTGCTCCTCAACTACAGGAGACTTCAGGCAAAAAGCAGGGAGGTGCTGCGGTTCCCACCAGCACAAATCCTGTGGACGCAGCCATTTCCAGGCTCCACACAGGTGGAGCTGAAATTTCACATCGGAGGAGGGAAATGGTGGGGAACAACTGAGCGCACGGCCTCGGGAATGGCCGCTGTGGAAGCGGGGTGCGGAGGCTCCGGCGGCCCCTCGCTCCGGGCTGCTCTGCAGGGCAGCACACCGCTCCAGAGCGTCTGCTCACAGCCTGAGGATAGACAAGAAGGAATTAAACTTCCCCTCGCCGTGCAGGAATTTGGTTGCTGTTGCGATGCTGGGATACTGAGTGCCTGTTTAAAATCACTAGTGCTCTTGCACTGTATTGTTGGGAACAACATTTTAAATCTTTTTTTTTTTTTTTTTTAATCGAGAATTTTTTTTTTAATCGAGAATTTCCAAAACGATGCTCAGTCAGCATTCTCTTCTGCATCCTATAGATCAAGGCTGACAATTTGTAAGTTTAATCAGGTCATGCAGGCACGGTGCCAAGCTGTTATCAACAGTGCCGAAAAGAAAGTTTAAAAATAATTACAGTAGTACAAAAATCACTAGAGCCATGGCTTCTTGAATCAACATTTCCATTAGACATGTAATGCAACCATGTACATCCCAGCCCAATTAACCTCTTTAAACCTGTTTAAGAGCAGGTATTCCTGCTCTGGCTAGAGCGGGTCCCGGGGGTCTGCCG
>NW_010555033.1:0-5780 GCF_000687285.1 Phaethon lepturus | reverse complement strand
GGAGGGAAGGTTGCTTGAAAGGATTTTGAAAAATAAGTACACTAAGTGAGTACACTAAGTACTCACAGGAAAAAAAAAAAGTTTTCCGGAGGAAAAAGCCCACAAAGTTCGAATGCTTTTTTCTTTATGTCCTAGAGATTTTTTCCCTAAAACCAGGAGTTATACACACGGAAAGGTCTGTCTGGCAGGAAGCCTGTCTCCTAGGAAAATACTTGTTTCTCTACAGGTTTTTGGGTGGTGTTTTTTGTTGTTTTTTTTTTAATCCAAGAATCTGAGATTAGCCAGTCGTTAGACTACATTAAATAAAAAGGTGCTTCTGTCACATTTTGCACTTGGTCAAAACAAAGTGGAAAGAAGCTGCATTTTCTCTGTGAAAATTTACTGAGCTATTTTTTATCCCACGGTACAGGATTGTAAACAAAATTATTTCATAATATCCATTTTATTTATGAATGCTGAGAAATTTCAAAGCTAAAACTATAAAGTTTTGGGTTTTCTTCATTGAAGCGACCTGTATTGTGACATCACATCAAGCAAAAAAATCCATTTTTACTGGCAGTGTGTGGAAAGGCTGTCTAATGGAAAGAGGTCTGACCAGGGCTTCAAAAGATATGTATTCATTTTCCCCTTCAGCTACAGACTTGGTGTGATTTCATCTAACAAATACACCAAAAGATAGTACAAAGGTAGGAATATACAGAATGTTCTTATAAACAAACCAGAATTTGCAAGTGATACATAAATAGTTCCTAATAGACCAGCAAAATACATATTTAAATAAAAAATAGCCTTTCCAAGGGTGTTTAAGACTTACATCCACCCCTAGTCTCCAATAGAAAGTTTTTCATGTCTTTTTCACTCTCAGACTCCATCTGGGATTAGAAAAAAAAATCATCTTGTTTTACTTGAAGCAGGGATTCACACAACTGTCAGGAATTGCACTTTCTCTTGAGATTTCTGCAGACTTGGGAGGTTTGGATGTGCTCCACAGGAGCTCAGCTCTTGGAATCTTATCTGAATACCACTGATTATTTGGTTACATAGTAAGCAAGAGAGACCTTCATGAGATGTCCAATAATTCTTACTGACTCCAAGCCTTCGGGCACCCTTTCTTTCTCTGCGGCATTAGTATACAAGCACATACCAAGTCTTGGTCAAAACACGTGCTTGAAAGTTACATGTAACTTAAAAGTACAAGTAATTTCAAAGTTACATTATTCTTTGAAGAGCCAAGCGCCTTCTCACGTCTTTCACTGATGCCCACCATTCCCTGGGCTGATGCGAACTAGCTCACCCTCCACTGAATGATGAGGGCAAACTTGAACATGATAATTCTGAGCAATCTGATCGAGTTGAAGATGTCCCTGCTCATTGCAGGGTCTAGATGACCTTAAAAGGTCCCTTCCAACCCAAACTGCTCTATGACTTTGACTCTGTGATTCAGTGATGTGTTCGGGAAACCTAAGCAAGTTCTGATCTGGTGGGGAGAAAATGAATGTTGGAAACAATACTTACACTGAGACAACACAGGGGCTTATGCTGGTAACCCTCCATATCAGCACCTTGCTGATGCTGTCGAACTACTTTCAGTTCTAAAGTCAGCCTGAGGAGTTCTTCATTGTGCTCATAACACAGAGCATGTGTACTCTGAATTTCCACAGCCCTTGAGGAGTAGACTATATAGTCCTCTAAGAACATGTCCATCTTTTTCTAGCTGGTATGATCCAGGCTCTGAAATCAAGTAAAAAACTTCATTTTCTTTCTCTCTCCTGATAGCCGAGCTGGAAGGAAGGGCTATCTATTTGTTTCAAAAACAGATTGGAAAAAGGACAGCTTAGGGAATTCAAGCACAAAGAAAGAACAGTAGCCTCTGAGAGTATAGATTGAGAGTGGACACAGGGAGGTGGGGGACCCTGGTACTCCGCCCGCATCGCAGAGACATGGCACCCAGGAGAATGGTATAAAAACACTGTGGGACCAGGGGCTGGTGAGGAAACTGAAGTCAGATTACAAGCAAGAGGCACTAAGATGGACTGGAAGAGCAAAACTGGTTGTATGAGATTACGACTGATGAGAATTGTGTGAAAGCAAATCTGGAGTTCTTGAGGAAAAAAAAAGGATTCAAGAGGAGATATTGAAATTGAAAAAGAAAGGACGAAAGTGGAAGGCTGAAAATAGGAGGGAGGAAGGAGAGTCTCTTGCTAGAAGTCTGGGAGCAGCACCGGGGAAAACTAGAACAAGATCCTTGTGCTGGTGAAGTCATAATAGATGGGGGGAAATGAACAGCAGTTCAGAAAGGCTGGTATTTTTAATCATCCAGCCAACCCACTCACACTAGTGGTGTTGTCTGAGTGGGGAATCGGTCTGTGCTTGGTGCTATCAGCCCACGCTGATAGTCTGCACACCCGTGAGCAGTTTGTTTACTAGCAAGTTGCTCCTTCCTTTCACATCCTGCAGAGACTCTACCAGTGGGAACGCTGCAAGTCACATTTGCAGCACAGAGCCTCGCGGGGCTTGCAAAATGTGTGCCAACCCCCCAACTCTTAAAGAGTTGCTTCTCTGCTATTGTGGTTATCCCTTATTTTAGTGACAGGAGTCTGTGAAATGTAAGTAAAGTTTCCAACCCCACCAATGAATCATGTAGGTTTTAATACTATGCCAAAGAATGAGGTTTTGTTTATTAGTAATTTCATTCCTGAAAATCTAGTAAACTACATGCAAAAATCCTCCCTAAAAACTTAATTGTAATAAAATCGCAAAAATCAGGCATACAAGAGTTAAATGCACAAGAAACCTTAAATCATCTTACTCCTTTCTTACCCTCCACCCAGTCCTGGAATACAGCTGGAGTTCATTAATATTTTTGAAGCACTCAGAATGACAGAAAATCCCATATGGAAATGAACAGAAAAGTTTGGCTAGATAGTGCTCAGGAAAAAGAAAGAAAAACCAAACAACCCACACACTGCATATGAAAGAGGAAACAACATGCTGTATCATTGCATTTCTGGACCAAGTGAGACCAGGTCATTCAGAAAAATACTGTATGATCATGTAATTAAAGACCTGTATATAAGTGTTTTATAAGGGGACACAAGCAACTGAAATTCTCTCGAGAGCTTGACCTTCTGTTTGTTAATATTATTCTTTCAGTGGAGCTTGGGATGCAGAGGTCGGATAGCTAACTCTGTGTGATCCTGCACCTATGTGTATTACAAGTAGTTACTAAGTTCAGCATTAATAGATAGTGCTTAAAACTTTGCAGCTTGTTCCGTGTGTTATTCAGGATAAATAACCTATTTCAACAACTGCAGATGGCTCCTGAGGCAGCTTTGGTGTGAGGAGACAGATGAACACCTTGGTCTTGTGCTAAAAAGGCACCTCCACAACCACTTAAATGTTAGAAAGGCAAACTGAGAATTGTCTCCCTTGGGTATCCCAGTGAAATGACAACACGATCCATCAAAAATTAAAAAAAAAACACAGAAAAATATATTTCCTATTTCCAGGTCCACTTAATTTTCCTAGTCAAAGGGAACTGGTTTTGCAGGTATAAAGGCAGCAGATAGTGAAGAAATTTGTTGTCTTTGTACAATGCAATCTTCTAAGGATGCAGCTGAAGGATGCTCATCTACAAAGCAAGAATTACCAAAAAAACACACTGTATAAATTTATGTCCACGTTGTCTTTACCATAGATTTCCATGAATGCATATGTTATAAAACCACAAAAAATACCTTCATATGCAACACAAAAACCTCTACCAAGGTAATGTTCCACTTTCGAATATTTCTTCCCATGAGGTCAAAATGAGAAAACAGAGCATCCATCCATGACAGGTGTTTCTTGTAACGCTTAATTTTCCAGAGCGAAGGCACTCAGGCTGTAGAGTGTAAGGCCCTCGACAGAGTAGATCTGCCACCTGAACAAATTAAATACGGGGTGGGTCTTTTTTCAAAAGGTATTTCTGATTAATGTTGACAGATCATTGTGGCGCTGATGATCAATTAGTTAATGTTTGTACAGTACTTTGGAGATGTAAAACTCTGTAAGTACTGAGCATCGCTATTATTAGAAGTACACTTCAGGATCCTTAGGTAACTGTTGGGAATACAGTAGACATGATCTTAATCTATTAATAGCCCTTTATAAGTGCAGTTGTTCACAGACTGCCAAAACATCGCTATTGTAGTATAATTCTTCCTTTTTTTTTTTCTCAGATAGCATGGGTGTCATGAATGCTAGAGGCAAGGAAGCAAAATTGCTCCTGTCATCTTCTTCCCATTTTTGTAGATACAGCATATGAAAGAGTCTGTCTCCTTAAAGTGACAGGAGAGAATCACATCCCCCTAAGACTCCAATCATCTGCATAAGATCTTTAATTTGTGATTTGAGAGCCAGATAATTGCTAGTTGAGGTAGAATCACGCTGCTTTGTGAGTCCCATGGCACAATTAGTACACCAGATGGCAAAAGGTTACTACAACGGGCCTTTAATTTTACCAGTATTATACTGTTATCGCATGTGGTAGCCAGAGCATCCTGTACCAGGGACAGGAGGAAGGAGAAATTTAGTGTCGTAGCAGACGATCTGCTGATGTGAGTTGGTACAGGTCCCCATTTACATCTGCTGGGAACTTGGCTCCTGGCCTTACAGACACTGTACGTAGCGTCTGCAAATTGGGGTCAAATGACCAGTGAGGGCAACTGAAAATCTACCCAGCGAGGGATGTGTGCAATGAAACGCAAAAAATAATAATCCAAAATCAAAAAAGCAACAAGATTTCCAAGCAAAAGGAGTCAGCGTAACTCAACTAAGGTCAGGGAAGAAAGAGCAAGAAAACAATTGGGGCAATAAAAATGTATTCTTGAGTCATTCTGGTATCACAGGCAGGCACGCGCAATCACACCCTCGCCCGCCAGCGCGTACCCGCGCGGGTGAATTCTGAGGGCAGGTTTGCCAGCGGGGTGCGTTCAGGAGCAAGGACGCAGTCATGGTCAAAGGCCGTCACAAGCCTGATGTGAAGCTCCTTCCACCCAGCCCGCCCTGAGAAGACCCCACAGCTGACACGGGGCGGCAGGAGCTGGCGGGACTTGGTGTCAACCTGCGCTGACGCGAGGGCACGTGGCTGTCGGAGGCAGCCCGGGTCCCACCCGGGACCGAGACGGGGCGAGAAGCCCGGGTCCGGAGAGGGGCACCTCGACGGTGCCGCGTTCGTGGGCACTCGCAGGTGCGCAAGAGGTCTGAGGGGGGAAGACAGGCTGGCAGAGGTGGTCCGGCAGCCTTCACCCAGCACATCGCCGCGTCGTCTTGGGCAATCGCGTCCCCTCCATTCCCTGCTTGCGCCTTCTGCACAATGGGGGTGACAGCTCTGCAAAATGCTGCGTGAATGTGAAGTATGAGCAGTGCTAACTGTTTACAGGAATATTTGTTCCTCTTAGTGTTACAGAAGCCTGCTATTAGTCTCCAGCTCTCATTTATTTTTGCTCAATGCTGTCCACACAATCACTAATTCTCATTATGAAAACAATTGCTGCCTGTATCACTGTGTTTTTGTTTGATAATGTATTTCATGTTCAGGAGGGCCTATTAAAATTATCTAGTCTGACCTCCCACACAGTGCAGGCATTATATTCTCACCCAGCCACTCTTACAACAAATCTCACAGTGGAGCTATTAAAAATATCAGAATATGTTCATGGGCCAGGATGCCACTGTACCAGACACATAACGAGGGATCACCCCTTCCCTGAAGAATCACAGAATCACAGAATCACAGA
>NW_010555032.1:37937-44598 GCF_000687285.1 Phaethon lepturus | reverse complement strand
TGCTCTCAGTCCCTTCATTCCCCAGCCTGTATTGATGGGGGGGGTTGCCCCGACCCAGGTGCAGGACCCTGCCCTTGGCCTTGTTGAACATCATGAGGTTCACACGGGCCCATTCCTCGATCTCATCCAGGTGCCTCTGGATGGCGTCCTGTCCCTCAGGTGTGTCAACCGCACCACTCAGCATGGTGTCATCTGTAAACTTGCTGAAGGTGCACTCAGAATCACAGAAACACTAGGTTGGAAAGGACCTTCAAGATCATCAAGTCCAACCATCAGTCCAACTCAATCCCACTATGTCATCGATGAAGATGTTAAAGAGTACTGGTCCCAATACAGACCCCCGAGGGTGTCCATCTGTTCATATAGTATATTATAAAATGTGTGTACATACATATACATTCATGGGTCTGTCATATAAAATCACTGTGAAAACCATGGAGCATAAAACATGTCATTGTTTATTGGTTAAATTCTGGCCTGTAAATGAGAACAAGAGTTTTGACACTGATTCACTCTGTGCTTAGTATCCATTTTGTCGCTATACCTCTAATTTTGTACATACACATGCATAGCTTTTAAAACCAGGTAAGTGTAATTACAGTATTAGGACATGAACAATCTCAGCGTTAAATATTTCCATAAGTAGTGGTGCGTTTTTTTAGGGGTTTTTTATTGTTTGTCGTTTGTTTTGTCCAAAATTGGGGCCCCAAGCATTGTTACAAATGATCTTGTAATGATATACTACCTTAAAGGTAGAAAGGAGAAGGTTAAGAAAAAGGAAGAACATAGAATTGGTCTTTTTGTTGCTTTTAGTAGATTTATAATGAAGTAAAAGCTTCCATTCACAAGCAAGCATGTATGTCCGTTCTTTCCATTTGGAAACAGCGATGTCTAATCCTTTCTCCTGTGTATTGGAAGACTGGAAGTGTTACAGACTTTCCTAAATTTTCACTTGAAGTATATGTTTTTATAGCCTGTACCTTTTCTTCTTGGTCAGCTTATCCAGAATTTGAACTATATGTGTATATTAATATAAATAGTAAAGATTTCTGGAAGTTCAGAAGAACCCACAAAGAAACCAACCAAACCAAACCAAACCAAATTCACCTCTTCAATAATTGAATCTGCATGAATTATGTCTGCATAGTTGTTTCTAAAAGTCATTGAGCAAAACAGGGCAGAAAAGAGCTGCTATATTTAAGGTAAAGAAACACAGAAAATAATAGTATATAGAAAAATCTCTTTGGATCCATTTTACAGATCAGAAAGAAAGAAAAATAGATGCAATTCTTTATTTTTAATGTGATTTTTACAGATTTCAGTTGTGATTAGTTTTGGTAAGCTTCTACCTATTGTGATTAAGCCCTACCTCTCTATATTAACCATTATAGTGAGAGAAATGATTTTTATTAAAATACTTGAAAAACAAGTTGGTATCAACCTATTATGTGAAGGTACCATTCATAACATGTTTGTTGACTTTTGTAATTGCAACTTAGTTAAATGATTTATAATGATGTGAACTATTCAGAAGGCTATTAATGGCACTTTTGTCTTGTAAAATGAGCCAAAAATCATACGTTTGAAATTTGTTTTCTTTTTTTTTTTTTTGTAAATGTCGTGAGAATAAACAATAGCCTGAACTGAAGCAATAATACAGCATGGAGCCAGACAGACTGAATCCTGTGTTTGAGGGTAATACGAAAGGTTATTATCCACCCTTTCCTTAATCTTCCTGTATCAGAGAGCACAGATAAGGCATTTTCAAGCTCTCTTCAGTCTATTGAACAGTGGCAGTCATTCATCAGGAGCTTGCCATTTACTTGTCACAATAATGCTCTTGCAATACAGTAAGGAAATTCATAGTTTGATGCTTTTGCTTTTGGGTTAACTTTAATTAACTATGCCAGATTGCTGGGTCAAACGTTTGACTGATTGACTGCATGCTTTTTTAATAAACATTTTGAAAACCTAAGACAACACAAAAAAAGATCAGAATGGCATTATCTGAATAGCTTGATAAATTTTCTGATAATGCAACAAAGGGAATATGCTGGAATCTTTTATGTGAAGTGACATCTTGTAGCTGCCTGCACATAGGAATGTGGTTTGAGTTAAGTTCCTAATTAACACAAAAAAGGAGTTACTTGTTTTTCCTCCTGAAATATCTTTGGTTTCGTCCAAATATGTGTGCGGGCTGCCTTTATCTGTTAGATGAAAGTTTCCATTTCATGACTTATTTGTAAGGATAAGCCCTTGTAATCAGCAGGGAAGCCCAGAAACTTTGCTTCTATTAAGGTGTTTCTCAGCCTCATGTCAAAGAACATACTCTTTCACTGTGCATCCACTGAACTTGTGGAGTGACATATTTCTGACTGAAATAATTGCTACTAGAATTGATATCTCAGAGTGTCTTTTTTCGTACTGGAATGGACAAAGGATCTAAAGACACCCTAGAAATATTATTTGAAAATTAATTTGCTTGAGAGAAAAACCACACAAAACCAACTTTCAGCAATTTCCATACCATTACATTTAAATTGACAGATATAACTGTAACCAGTCTGAAAGGAGGGTGTGGGTTACTCCAGTTTATGTCAGTGGTGGTTGAATTCATGTTTTGAAATGCAAAATTTGGTCTGTGGTGCGTATCTGTATTTTGAAGAAAAACATTCTATCCCTATAGTAAGTAATATGAAATGTTTCCCAGTAATCCTGCAGTTAAATGAAGCAAATCAGAACCTCTGATTCTCTCCTTGTCACTATCTATTTCCTATTTTTCACCTACAGCGTTTCTGGAGAAAGGATGCTGCTATGAGCACTCCTGCCTGGCCCGAGACAACTTGGTCGTGAACAGACAGAAAGTATTTTAGAATTTTCTGTCTAGAAGTCAAATGATTATCTCCCTGCCAGAGTCAGTTTGTGTTGGAGGTGGTAGCAGTATTTCCTGTTCCTTTATTTTCCTTTGATCAGTGGGCTTAGGGGAGCATTTTTTTGGTAGCCTAGAAAGATGAATTTTCTTCAAACTCGGTATTAAACTACTGCTTCTAGGGTAGAGGAAATATAGTCTTGGAGATCACCCTTTATAGATGAAACCAAAATAACTAAAATATAAGGAATAGTCACAGTTGGATCCAAATTCTAGTTTGGACAGCACAGTGTTTTCCAAACCCATTTCTTCTCTGCGTTTTTCCCTAGGGTGCTGAATTCTTCCCACTTATGTCACAGTACATTGCTGTGTTGAGCCATTTAATCTGTTGTGTGATAAAGACTTTGAAGTTCTACACCAAACTGTAAAACTTTAACAGGCAAATGCCAAAGGCTTTGGCTAGAATATAGCCAAAATGTAATTCCAGCATTTTTCAAAACCATCATTATAGGTGATGTAGTACGCTTGATGTAAATGCA
This sequence comes from Phaethon lepturus, assembly GCF_000687285.1. Lineage (NCBI taxonomy): Eukaryota > Metazoa > Chordata > Aves > Phaethontiformes > Phaethontidae > Phaethon > Phaethon lepturus. The sequence continues at coordinate 41,190 of NW_010555032.1, read as the reverse complement.
AAAGAAATCAACAGATGGAGTAAATGTAAAAACAGATGGAGTAAAACACCCTCAAAGACTCTAAACTCCACTGTGAGCTTCTTCCCAGTAGAAGCTGGGATAGTATACTGGGGAAGGCACACATTTGCTCTACTCTGACCTTCTTTCCTTGGATACTCATCAGCTGCAGAAAGGATCTTGAGCTTGATGGACCATTGGCTTATAGAAGTTCTTATGGAAACATTTTGCATTTAGTGGGGTTTGATCAAATCACACTCATGAGTAGTCAAAGTCCCACTGCTGCCCAGGGTGTATCTGCACAAGAGCCCGACATCCTACTGCAACAGCCGGGCTTCCTGCTCCAGCTCTGCCTCGACTGTCTGTGCATATTCAAACCCAGATGTCTGTTTTCATTTTGTAACCCTACGATAACCTTAAAACAAATGGTTTTTCTGTAGGCCACTGTTCCCAGTGACAAAGAATTAATTTTTCCTAGTTAACCTCACAGGATGTCTAGGCGGGTGGTTTTTTTGTTTTAAGTGGGTTAAAAAAAAAAAGATACCATTTTCTCTTTTGGGGTGTTATGGAAAATATTAAAAAATGTTTTTGTGTTCTTTCCTTATCTGCCCTGTTAGATAAAGACTGCTTTTTAAGACTTGCTGGTGAAGATACCATCCTCTTCTGAGGGTTTGTTTTTGGTTTTGTTTTTTTTTTTTTCCCCTTGATGAGGTTCCTATTTTGTGTGGTGTCTGTTTTGTGTTATGTTTTAATAGTATCCAAAGCCTATTTCAGATAAACCAGGCACAGTGATTTCCTTCAGTTGGGAAGGCTACGCACAAATTATACTTTACATTCTTCTAAGCCCAATGTGCCTGTACAAAACATTTTAAAATGTAATTGCTCTTTAACTTACTCCTAAAAACTTGACTGTAGATACTGGTATTAGACTGGTCAATATGTAAGGGAATTTTGCCTGGTGATAACTGGAGAATGATAAGCAGCAGCAAAGATTTTTATTATATATAACACTTGTTGAGTTTGGAAGCAAATTTTGAAAGAACCCTCATGGTTTTTGTTCCATGTTTGCTGACTTCAGCACTCTGATTAAGACTGATGTTTCACTGATACCATTGGCAAAAATTATAGGAGAAGGAGAAAAGCCAAAGGGGCTGCCATCCTGCAGCACTAGCCCTCGTGAAGGATGCACTGGGAAAGTTTGTGAACGCCAGCATCTGCACAAGCAATGCATTTGGCTTGCATGGCCAGCCTACTGTTGATTCGCTTATGGGGAGTGATAGCAGAAGAGTAATGGCACAGATTAGCAATGAGGCTGATGTTACTTAGTGTTTTAGGAGTATAATTTATCTTTAAATTAAAAAATCCTGGAAAGCAGTTTATAAATTATGCCCTCAGATTCATTGAAAATGCCATCTTTCTCTATTCCAAAAACCGTAAGTGTTTATTATGTATTATTTTCCCAGTTCGTGGTTAAAAATGGTATGTATACACTTCAGTGAAAAGTGAGTATCAAGATCTGGGTGGATGGCGGGATGTCTTTATTACAGAACTAAGAGCGTTGCTGTCTGTACTGGGATATCTGAGCTGTAATGTCATGTCAATTAATGTATGAAAAGTTGGGCTGAGGGGAAAGTGCATAGCGAGCAGAAACGGTACAATATAATTAAGAAGAGACAGGCAAGTGGATGGCTTTAGGGGTGCGTATCCTAGCTCACCAGTCTGTACGGTGAACATCTATTAGAGAGCATTGCCTTCTGTAGGCTTTCAGAATGGGTCAGTAGCCAAACGCATTATCAGATATATGATGTTTCCTTAAGTTAGAAAACAACATAGTGCCATATTCTAAGCAATAATGAATAATAGTCTGTATAAGCTAAAGCATTCTTTGGCTTTCTTTTCCTAAAATAAAATTTTGTAATTGTATGTGTTTAAAAAGCAGAAGAGAACACTTACTATATGTAACTGTCATGATAAATATGTCTGCTTCTACCTCCATTGAAAGTCGGGCTAAACTCTACTTGCCTTCAGCTCAGAAGGGACCAGTTTTCTGGGATTTTTTGTTGGTGTTTGGTGTTTTTTTGGGGTTTTTTTTTTTTTTTTTTTAGAAAAGACCTCTTGAAAATCTTGATTGGTTCAGGGCAGTATTTTTCAGTTCATAGAATCTACTGAAATCAGAGATGGTTGTTTAACCCTATGACAGATGGAGCCAGGATGTCTGTATCATCAAAGAGAGGAAAAATGAAATGTGAGTGAGCACACTAGTCAGTAAATATGAGAGTAATTGGAGCGGGCATGCTGAGAGGGTAAGGAAGGATACATTGCTGTCACTCTTTTTTCAGCCATCAGCTTTGAAGCCAGCTACTGGTCTGTGTAAGTGACCTCTCCAGCCTAAGCTGAAAGAGGTTAGGGGGTTATATAAACTCACAGCTCTCTATAAACCTTTCAGGAACACCTATCCAGAGCGTTTTTCATGATGACAGGGCAGATGTGCTCCTTGCAGAGGATGAGCTAGATGATCTGAATTTGTCTTTACTTCTGAAGGTACTGTAAAGTTTGACCTTGGTTGTGAGCTGGAGTTTTCAATACACTTTGAGTGTTTCTTCTGTCAGCTGGTTAGAAAAAAAAAAAGTCGTGATGAATATATAATTAAATTCTGCATCTTTGAAACGCTGAGTGTTACACATTATTGGAAACATGAGGCAGTTAAGACAGCAATGGACTGGACTCAGACTGTCAGGTTATAACATCCTTTTAACTACTAGAGATGGAGCTTAAAACTACCTACCTAGTCTATAATACTCCCATTGCAAAGCTGTTCCAGAACCTTGCTTGTGTGGTAAACTTAGATGATTTCAGTTTCCAGACTGGGTGATTTTATAGCCATTGTGTCAGCATCATCCTGTAGCTTAAATGACTCCTGTCTTTCTAGGGTTTGTTGCTGAAAGGTGTTTTTTAACCCTCAGAGCTTTTGTTTTATTAGGTACATCAAACAAGGCAAGTACTTTCGGTTTTCTTGCAAAACTGTGAATTGGGTCTATCTCGGCAAAGAAATTGGGATAAGATAAAGTAATAGTGATGAATTAGAGCGGGAACCCGAACAAGCTGAATGAAGTGTACTGGGAACTGTCTTGCAGGTAGTTAGTAAGGGCTCTTGTATCATCTACTCAACCTCCCTCCTTTCTGGTATTTGGCATAGACAGAAGATTGTGAGTCTTTGCATTACATGGATGTCAATAACTACCTGTGAAACCTCCTG
>NW_010555032.1:28191-37906 GCF_000687285.1 Phaethon lepturus | reverse complement strand
TCTTTCCCTCCTCCTGATTCCGTGGAGCTCTACAACCTCCAATTGTCCTCATTCAGACTTACTGCAAAAGTAAAGTGTAATGAATCTAAAAATCACTGTTGATGGTCCCTGTGAAATATGTGATACCAGATGGTGGAATTTGGCATTGTGAGTGGGCTTCAGTTTCTTTTTCAACTTTTAATAGAGGAATTTTACACATTAGTTATGCTGAAAAAAGAGTGGGGGTGGGGGGTGAGTTGAAAGCTCAAGTGGCCAGGAGTTAAGGAGATGTCAGAATTAAGTTTTGTGCACAAACATACCACGTAATTTGGAGTTCAGTTATAGGACAACAGCTATGGGATTTGGGATGAAAGGGGTTGTGTCTTTTTTCTGTCTTCTAAAATGGCAGTGGTATGCAGTGTGCTTCGTTTCATTTTCCTTTGGAAAAAAAAAAAAAAGATATTAGAGGACTACTGAATTGGAGCTCTTTTTTTGAGGAGGTGTTGGTCTGTGATTTGATTATTTGCTTGCAAGTTGGTACCACATCTTGAGATGGCATAAAACAGATCTTGAGAAACCTAAGAGTGTAGTTGACATTACTTATTCAAATTACCAAAGCTGGTATTTGATGGATTGCATCTTAACCTGGGTTTCCAGTTTCTCAGTTTTTTGTTTGCTTCCAGGCATCACCTTCAGTTTGTTGTCGGGGGAATTGGTTTAAAGTTGCTTTGGAGAGCACAGGGGATCTGGGGAATGCTGGTCGCGGGTGTAGCGTTGGAGGTGTGGTGTACGCCATCAGCCTCCTGGAGCTATGCTTTAGAGTTGGCTGCACCTTCTCCGTTACAGCGAGTTAGCTGGCTCGCCTGCCTTTGCGTATGAGAGCTGTGTGAACAGATGGCTGTGTTTGTAGAGGAGGAGTAGGCAAATTGCCTAAAGAGATCTGGTAAAGAAGAAGATTCTGGCAGCAGGTGAGAGGTTAGGCTACCTGGAAATGCTTGCTAGCGGAAAGGTTTCTTCCTTCCCTATCCTGGCACCTTAAAAATACGCGGTGGCTGTGTGCTGTCCCTGTCCACATCCTCTGTCCCTCCCAGTATAAGCATGTGTTTAGGAAAATGGGTCCTCTCCCAGGCCCCTGCCCTCCAGTTTGAGGACTAGAGGTGCTAACGGGCTCAGCTGACAGGCAGGCTCTTGGTCCTGCAGCTGCGTTGCAGCTGCGCGTTGCGCTTGTTTGACCGCCTAACAGTATCTCGATTAGCACATGAACATTGCCTAAAAATCACAGCTTCCATGTTTAATTAAAATTGATTACTGGTTCAAGAGCTAGTTAATAAAAGAAGGGGAAAAATTCAGCTAGAAGACTTGTCTGAACTACGTGGCTTTCACATAGATAGCTTTGCTCATGATGAGCTGAAAAAATAGTTCCCCTTGCAGGGCTTGAGGGTTTTATTTTTCTTTTCAACTGTCAGTCTTGAATCTTTAAAGTTAGCCTGAAAGAATGTGTTTATTTTTCTTGTAGAACTTGAAATCGCCTGTACTAAACAAACATATTGAACTCAAGGCCACTCCACATTGTGAACTTCTTGAACTATCAGCAGAGCAGTACGAAAGATCTCCGTTCTAGTCCTGATAACAGTGATAGATGTGAGAGACCCTAAAGAAATGCTCATTATCTATCTTCCTCATTTTTTCAAAGAACCAGAGTGCCCCAGGTCAATTCTGGAAGTTAAAAACAAAGCAAAAAGCAATTAACTATTCATTACTTATGCTTGAAAAAATTATTTGCAGTTTTTTGGCAGAAGAAAAATGTATTTGAAAACAATGCTCAGAATACCGGGACCAGTTGCCATGTATTATATTTACTGTTTGAGTGAGAGAACTGAAGGGAAATATAAACTTCTTGTTTTTTGTGTGTGTCTGTATGAGTATAGTTATATTACAGAAAGATTTATTGCCATGTAATCTTCCATGAATCATTATAGGTTTATAAAAATAAAATTAAATAAGTGAGAAGGTTTGACTGCCAGAAAAGCACTGAAGGGAGGACCTGGCTATTGAATTAATTACCTTTGGAACTGGAGGGTTTATTAAGAAATATCTAGTGTCTGTCAAAAATTCTGTGCAAAGTTTTTGATTTTTTACCCACAGTAACATTTTGCAAAAGGCTAAAAATCCAGCCAAGTAATGCTTAAGCTAACAACATGTGTTTATGCATGACAGCAGTACCACTACTGAACTCTTCGAATGAGTTTTCCTCTGTCCTTACCATGCCGTAACCCACTTCTTGCTTTTTGGTGTTCAGTGCAACTGCAGAACTTATTCCCAACATCCATTTTATTTTGGTTTCAAATAAGAGTTTTTGAACACTGAAGAATAAGTAGCAGCATCTGTTTAACCTCACTCATGATACAATTTCCACTTCATGCATCTCTCGAAGGATCAAAATGTCAGGAAAGCGAAAATTCTATTAAGACAAATCAAATAACACAGAGCTGTGCTGAACTCCTTAAAAAGCTATAAGTGCTCGTGAAGGAAATACACCCTTTTGGGGGTATATATAGGGGTAGACAGTAGATTTGCTACTGTCTGGTATATGTTTAGCTATTGCCCCTTTCAAGATCATTTCTTTATCTCTGTTAAATGGGTTTTATCACAGCTAACCACTACAAAAGATTGAGGTTTTTATGAAAATGAGAGATGATATCTGGCTTTCAAGGATGAGGTGGGACCACACCTTTTGCATTTAAAGAACTAATAACTCACATAGGGATACACCGATAGAAGGCAAGCATGCAAAGACATGTTTAGGTTTAACGGTATGGATGGTATTTGAACTCTAAACATTTCCCACTACCTGAGCTGGATACAGCCTCTACCCAGCCGAAATGTTGTAAGACTAAAGATGGCCCAAGTCAACTAATTCTACTGCATGTTTCGATCCCGCAGACAGTTTTTGCATCTCAGCTGGGGAAACCAGCCGCTCTGCAGCCATACCTTGCAGTTGCCTGACTGTACCAGAGGAGGGGCATGAATAAATTCTGTGTAAGCAATGGGTGATTTTTAGAGCCCTTTAGCTTGCTGTCAACAGTGCAGACTTGTCTTCAACTATTACCTGGCAGGTTTATTTTTTATTACCAGGCCTGTTGTAACGGCAATTTCTTACCCACCCCACCCCCCACGCCCTTACTTGCACCTTCTGCAGTCCTCTTCGATGATAATCTTGAAGGCCAGATTTCTGTTTTTAAATAGAGGAGCTCAAATTGAGCTACTCTGAGATGTAGGTAAAAACATCGATGTTATTCTGGTCCTACAAGACTGCATTTCGATTATTCTTTCCAGTGTTGGAAGAGGTCTCCTTTGAGAGCCTGACGCGGATTAGTGCCGTGCATCTGCCCTCAAAGAGGAGAGAGGCTGTGTGTCTTGCAGTGTTTCAGGGTGCGTTGCCAAACATTCAGACAGTGCAGCGTTGGCAGTCCCTACTAATCTGTGTTTGTTTCATGTTTGGTAACTGTGAGGGGAGACAAAACCATCCTGGACTTGCAAAGCTTCAATAGCTTTAGCAGCATGAAAAAGTCAGGAGAATTTAAATTTCTGAAACACTACTTATCTCTTCTGAAGCTCTGCCCTTGTAATAGAGATTACTCTGTCAGGGAATGCTGGATATTGCATTCATGGATCTTTAGGTCAGTGCTGCAGCTGTGTCTGAAGAACTCTTTCTGAAAGTGAAATTAAGTCCTTTTTTGTCTTAGGTACATCATAGAGATCTGTCATTCTCATTTCCCAGAGACTGGCAAGAACAACTTTCCCCGCTGACATAAAGTTTTTACTTCCGAGAGCCTTCAGTTTTGAGGGTAGCCGAATCAGAAACCTTGTGCATGTAATACAGTCGTGGTCGCGCTGAGTAGCGGGTGCCCAGGAAGGGAGAACACCATCCCTCGGTGCAACGCGCTGCGGAGGACACCTTCATAGAGCTGCCATTAATCTGGGCAGCGCGTACAAACTGGAATTGCAACCAACAGACAAATCCCTTGGATACTGTTGTGGCATGCACAACGTTACATAAATACACCACTAATAGATTGGGTGTGGGAGTAAGAGCTGGGGAGAATGTATTTCTGATTTCATGGGGAGGGAGGGGGCATGGGTACTGGTTATTTGACATAGAAGCAATGTGTTAATGAGGTGCTAAAATCTCCATAGGCTCTACCCCCTCTTTCTACTAGGAAATTCATGCCTGTGGCAATCATTTGAGGGATCCTAGCCTGAAAGTGAGCTGCCTTTTCCTGTTCTCTCATGGCTGACTGTATTTGTGTGCCCTTTGCCGTAAGGGGGGTGAGTGTCCTGCTATGTCGTGGCTCTTTTCATACATTTGCCTCATATTTGGATGTTTTCAAAGTATTTTGCTACTTTTGCAACTTTCTCATAACTCGGTGGCTAATTTTTCTTCAGCTGTGCTTGTATGGGTGATCAGTTTTTTGATACACCCATAAAAAAGCTGAGTTAATATCTTTTTGGAGTTGATCACTGACCCCTTTTTTTCCTTAGGACTAATCCGGTTCTTTAATGGGTTGCCAGAGGATGCTTTAGGCACTCCTTGTGCCAGTTTCTAATAACAGCCGGTGTACTTTACTTGCAACAGCAAGTATGCCTGTCTCTATTAGTCATAAAAAAGGTAGAAGCATCCTAGCAATTAATTCCTACTAATACGCATCCTGCCTCTCCACCTTATTGCAGCACTCTGAGTATGCATACTCACCCTACATATTCTACAAGCTGCAAAAAGACCCTAAGATGTTGATAAGAAGTAGCATATTTATTACCTGTCTAGAAATGTGAGAGGTTTTTGTAGCACTGTAAACATAACAAAATTAATGTAACAATATTTACTTTAGCATTGTAGAGACTAGCAATCCTGTTCTCTACAACCTCCTGTGCTCTTGTTCTTGTATTGCCTGGATGTTCCCCCATGAACAAGATGAGAGGCAAACAAAAGATTTCTGTATCAAGAAAGGAAGGAATTTACACATCTGTATCTCTGCTCCAACATGACCAATAATGCAATGTGAGTTGCAACACGGAATTAATCCATGCTCCTATCTGTCAGTATTACGCCGTCAGGAACCTATCAATTTATTTTCAACTCCTGAATTAAGGAGTTGAAAAATATTTTTACCATTGTGAGAAATAAGATGCAGTCTTATCTTTTCATTCTTACTTTTCGTTGCGTTTTTTTTGGGTTCAAGCAAAAGTTCTTGCTGTATTGCTGATGAAAAAAAGAGGTGAAGGTCAAAATCTTTGACATGAAGGGCAGTGGTTAAAAGTTAAGAGTTTCTGCACTAGAGTCAAAAGAGCTTACAGCTCAGCTTTTAGTTGCCACAGTGTAGAGTAAAGGTTTGACTACAAAAAGAATTTGTAATAAAAGTACTAGGGAGTGTATAGGAATCCATGTAGTCAGCAGTGACATAACACTTGCATGTTTCTGGTACTAAGCCTGTCTTAAGGTCAGGGAATACATTTTCTTCTATTTGCTCTATTCGTGTTGCAGAAATTCCTAGTTTAGTTTTTCGTACTTACTCCTGCTAGTGACATTTGCTAAATGTGTAATACAGTCTGCTTATTTTTCATCCTTGCTTTGAATTTTTCTGTGCTGTAAAAATTTCCAGGTAAAGACAGCAGCATATTGTCCCTCTACAGCCACAGAAAGTACTTTCCAACTTGGGACAAAAGTTGATATCCATTACTTTCTGTTACTTTTGAAAATTAAGAGATATTGGTTGGTGATTGTACAGTCCGCTGCAGGAGGTAGGAGCTTTAGCAGAGTGTCCACCAGGACTTTTGACCCTGCCCTGCACCCACTCCCCACTGCTGTGGCTTTGTTTAATACCTGTTACTTCACTCTCTCTTCTAAAATGTCAGCACTGTAATGTTATTTTATGTAGTTTTCTGACATCACACTGGAAAAATCTATTAATCTCCTGGTTATTATTATGCCCTGCCAGCTGCTAACTCACTGCAATTTAGGATATTACTAAACCCTGCTGCTTTACACTCCCTCTGGACTCTTTTGTCTTGTTGTTGACCACTTCTTCTAAAGGTGCTGGCTTCTTTCCCACTCCTCCCTATTTGAGCGGCCTGTTATCAATCCTCCTCATTATTCTTATTGCTAGTAGCATAGGTATATTTTGACTCTTTAAAAACTACAGTTGTTAACTTCCAATGTAAGAGTAGCATTTGAAAATCTGTAGAGCATCTGTAGTCCATGTAATGTTTTTGTGTTGCTTTTGTGATTGAGTTTCTGCTGTGATATGCAGCAGCACCTCCGACATGATGGAGATTCCATGGCTAGCTGCATAAAGCAGTGTTTCTGCCAGTTTATCAGCAAGGAGCCTTTTTCTTTCTATATTCGTGTAAGATCTTCATGGTAATTTTTCAATACCCACTAATTAAACAGCTAAACTTTTACTGACCATTGTATGGGAGTGATGAAAGAGTACCCCAAGATGTGGACAAAGAGGAGTTCCTGGAGCTGTGGGAATGGTTTCACTGTCTTGCCCTCTTTAAGGTCTGCAGTTTGACTGTGTGTGTGGGCAGATCCCAGCAGGTGATCCAGGTGATCCCATCTAGGATAGGTCTGCTCACGGTACTCTCCTTCTGGCACAAAAATATGTGGTCATATTTTTCCTTCTCTCTTCTGTTTGTGGGAGCTGGGATGTGCCTGTCTTTCAGTCACATGTTGGGGTTTTCTGCTTTTGTTTGTTGTATGGAGGATTTTTAAACATGAAGATGCCCAACTAGTGCCAATTGCTTTGGGCAAGGTATGGCAGTTTTGGCGTCGAAGGAGGACACAGCAAAGGAAGGACTCTGTTGGCATACAGTATGTCAGCAGTGATAAAGAATTGGTTATTTTCCAGGCATTTTCATCTACGTTCGGCTGTGTGTGCAGGGTAAATCTCAAGGGGGATTAATAAAACCCTTCATACAAGTGGGTGTGGGTAGGCACTGTATCAGTAGTGTGCGTGAGAGTCAGTCACGGTGACGGCCCCCCTCCCAGGCAACCGTCAGGCAGGCGTCATGCCACGGAGGGGTATGGCCTCTTCTGTGAGCATGGTCAACAGAGCTGCTGCTGGGTGAGCAGAAAGGGCTGGAGCCGGGCGTCTCGTGGTCGTGGCGTTTGGGCAGCTCAAGAGGAGCCATGAGGAGAGCAGCAGGGAGGGCTGCGGGGGACGTGCGTCCCTTAGGAAGATGTTCCCTTCTATTCTGCATGTAATATCAGCGGCATCCATGCAGCACAGGATTCATAATATTCTTGGAAATAACTTTTGTTTGTGAAATAATTTGTATGGCTGCAGGAATGTGTCATACTTTTTTCCTCCCCCACGTGCCACTCTGGTCTCCAGCTGTATGATGAGCATTTCGGATGCTGATGGCTGGGAGATGGGGGACTTGCCCTCAGCCCGGACTGGGATGTGGCAGGATGTGACCCCTGCCCCTTGCTGGGCAATGTCTGTATGTGCATGTTTGCACTTTCGGTACTTAAACACATGCAGTGGCCTGAGATGTGGAGTGTTGGAGTCTCTTCTGCTCTTCCTTTCTGACTGTTCCCTGTGGGGATTTTCAGACTAGTCCTTTGGTCTAATACTGCTTGGATACTTTAGAAGGAAATCCTACATGGAAAGCTCTGATTTTTCTCATGGCCTTTGTGACCTTTCAGGTTACTTTATCTTGAAAGTAGTCTCCTGTCTTCTCAGGGCTTCCTCACCCACGCCTGTTATTGTCCATAGCTTAGTGCTAACCTTACTGCCTACCTACCTTCCTTCTCATGCTCCCACAAACAGCTTGATGAGTTTTAGAAAAAATAAAAATTTCTTAAACACTCTGATAATTCTATCCAGTTTTCATCTCATCACTTTCTCTTGTTCTTCCTTTAAAGCCTTTTGCAATGATGGAGGTGATCATACGAAGTTCTCTTCACTCGCAACAATCTTAACCGCTCAAATATTATTCCCCAGAACAATATAGTAATAAATCTCTGACTTGAGCATCTACCAGGCAGAAGTACTGTGAGAAATAACAAAAGGTTCCTGCATAACAGGTCGGCATTTTTCTCCTGGCAGCGTCTGGAGGCAGACAAACAGGATGCAGGGGCTCGCTTTCTTTGGCGGTGTGAAATGAAGCTGCTGGGTTGCTCATGAGAGTAACGTCTGTCATCTCATAAGTTTCATTGTTCCCCGACAGCCTTCTGAGGAGCATTGCTCGTTCAAGCTGGAGACGTGGAGGGGCTGCAGCTCCAGGCTGTGGCTGGGAAGCATCCCCGTTGAGTTGCACGTCTCCAACCAAAAAGGCCTTTTCTCTACACCCGTGAAGGGCTGCTCATTGGCCTTCACGAGCCTTGCCGGTCAGGCCTAATGGGGGAAGACAAAATGGTGTGCTGAACGGCAGAAATGCCCCTACGTTTAGGGGCCAGATGAGACGTGCCTTGCTCAATGTGTGTGTACATGGAACAAACAAGGGTGCGTGTTGGGCTTTATGTAACCCGGGTCACGTCATCTGGCAAGTAAACAGCTGAGCTGAGCATTCAAGTTTTCTGCAACTCAGTCCTGCACTTTAATTGCTGTTCATCACCCTTTCTTTCATTACTGGCCAAATCTGTAGCTTAATTCCCTGTTGCAGTATTTCTAGCTCAATTTTAATAACTTTATTTTCCCCTGTGAGTGTGAATCAATGGCCTTGTAGAGGCTTGGAGGCTCTTGCTACAGTCAGCTTAGAGCTTAAATGATTATCCTTGCTGCTACAACTAGATATGTTTTTAATCTTATATTGAGCAATGTGTCTGAGTCCTCCACATATGTGCTGAGTCCTATACGTAGTATAATGCTGCTCCCCATAGTAGCTCCAGAACAGCCCTGTATTAACTCCAGGACAGTGGTTGTCTGAGCCCTGTTGAAAGCCATCAGAAAACAGCAGGTTCAGGAACATGTCTTCTCCATCTTTACTCTCACCCTGGGCTTGCAGCACTGTAACTTCTGCCTGGGTATCTTCTGAAGTATTTAAACCTGGATGTTTTGTGAAGTTCTGGTTCTTTCCCGCATCACTGAGATAATTCACAAGGATAGATATGCAAATAAGACTTGATTAAGAATAAAGTAATGCTTGCTATTACTTTATTTAATAGAAGTATTTAAGGATGAGGGGCTATTTCCAGGCTCTTGTGGCTTTACTCTTTTTTTAAGAAAACTGTGTGTAACGGGAGTTTTTCTCACTGAAAATGTAATTTCAACGTGATAACTCACAGAGAGTTAATCGTACTGTAATTAAAATGTACTCTTGTGGTTTTGAATGCAAAGTCATTTTGCAATTAATAGCATTGACTTCTATATATGTGCTGGTTAAATGAAGGAGAAAGGTACCATAACCAGAGTAAAGAAGTTAAAAAAAGCATGGCTCCTTTAGAGGTAAAAACTGTAACTCCTGTGCTTGCAGAACCTCGCTGGGAAAGTGCTTGTTTTGCAGCCCACGGCAGAAGGCAGGCTGCAGCTCACAAGGTTAGAGAGCTTGTACAGTCCCTGGGTATTTCAGCTGCATGAGGGCCTGGCACCAATCCATGTGCTGAAAGGTTTTACAGATGTGACCTGGGCAGGACTGTTGTTTTAGGCAGCCAGTGTGAAGCAGGAAATGACCTGTATGGAGCAGGTGGTTAACGAAGAAAGATTCCAGGGAGTTGCACCTCTCTAGGATGGCC
>NW_010555032.1:12206-28160 GCF_000687285.1 Phaethon lepturus | reverse complement strand
GAATGCCGTTCTGAAAGTTAACCTTACATCATTCAAGTTCGGCAGATCATCACATCCGGTGTTTGCTTACGATACAGCTGAATTCTCGCTCAAACCCTTTGAAAGTTGTCATAACTTTAAGCTGGCTAAGAAAGGCTTGATGATGTCACAGCATTTTGATGATACAGAAGTCTTTCCGCAGAGGTGCAATACGTCAGCATGTATTGTGGTAGGGAAAGTTGCACTGTGATACTACTAGTCTTTGACTAGACTTGCCATGACTCTGAAAATGTTGTCCCATATGTATGTATATATGCTTCAGGATGAAACAGAGAAAATACAATTTGTCTGTGTAGCAATTTATATAAAATGGGTTAAAATAGCCTTAAGCAAGGATAGATCCAATATTAAGTTAATCACTGAGACTTTGGACATTCTTATTCTTTATTTTATACTGCCAAGGACCTAGAGGTGATGAAGGTAAGTTATGTTAATGAGTGCAATGTGCACTTTTTTGATTTAAGTGGGCTATAACACACTTGATAAGCAATAATTAGCTAAAGATACCAACAGATGGAGAAGGTCTGTATTCTGACAGAAAGACAGAGAATAAACAAAGCAGAGGCCACCATGTTACTGCAAGGGAGGTGTGTGTCTCTTTACAGAGTAAAAGAATTTTGGAAAATCTAGTGCAAGTGATTAATATAGCATAAAACTATCCTCTGCAAGGTGATTTATATCATGTCAGAGGTAACCCTAGCCTGGATTTCATACTGATGCTCATTGGGTAATGGTCAGGAAGTGTTTATATGTCACAGTTTTAATAAAAAAGGTGTGTTTTACCCATGTGTTTTCTGTTAATGTTTTGTAACATTTGTTTTAAGTCATGTTGAAGTAAAATGGTGTTTTGCTCTAGGCTTTTTTTACTGTTTTGCATTTGCATCTCAGATGGTGAATCTTCCTTTAATCGCTTGACACCAGTAGAAGTGATCTGCTCCAGAAGACTGGATGAGATGGTAGAACCTCTGTCATTGTCTTATTTAGAACGCAACACAGGGAGATCTTACCTTCGTTCATCAATAGTTTGCTATAAGAAAAGCTACTAGTAGTGAGACCATCAAGACCATAAAAAATTTTATCTCGCATTCAGTCCACAAAGCAATTCCTTTAACTGACAGCTGTGCTGAATTTGCTGGTCTGACACAGTCTTCAGCGTGATCCTTTCACATTGTCTCATGTTGCAGCATTTAAGCTGCTAGCTGCACGATTTTCATACCAATTTTCTTTCCCTTTTTTTCTTTTTTTTTTTCTTTCCTTACAGGAAAGAGAGAAGTGATCTAAGTTAAAAGGTAAAATTCCTATTTAAAATATATCCTGAAGTTCATAATACTAATTTGCAAAATGGGAAGGGTAACTAAATGATTTCCTGTCAAGGAGGTAGCAAGTTTTATGCCTTTTGATTCAGTAATCCAAAGTAAACAAGGTATGTGCTTCTCCACCTGCACGAATTTAATGGATTTAGCTAATGTATACCTTCAACAGTTGGCCATTCTCTCTGTACCAGCTTTATGGGTGCTCCCAGACTTCAGTAACTGCTTTTCTAGACAACCTCACATGCTGCTTGCTCCCGCTGCAATGCTTCACGTTGGCTGAAGTGTGTCTATCTGATCACTAGCTGTGTGCCCCAGTTAGTTTTTTGTTGCTGGGCCTTTGTTCCTGAATTTGATTTGCTTCCCTACATACAGGGCCCCCAAGGTCAGGATCTTCACACCATGGTGGCAGCTGCAGGGTTTGGCTTATTATTAGTGCTCTTACCTACACTGTGTATTTTAAGAATAATGACAGTCGTTTAGCTGTAGATGTGTCCTGTTAAATAGCTTGAGGAAATGCATCTTGTGTGGCTTTAACTCGGAAACCATAATGATAAGTTTTCTCTTTTATGAGCACCATAGAAGTATGCTATGAAGACAGCAATAAAGTAAGCTTTGTTAGCTTACAATTTACTTTTATTAATCATTCATTTTTATTAACTTTTTTTTTGCATTTATTGCGGGAAAAATGTTGTGGTCCAAATGCATTATGAGCAATTTAAACAATATTGTTAGTCTAGAATTCTTAATCAGTCTGAATTCATCAAGATCCTTTCTTGGGTGAAATGTGTGATTGGGTTGGTGTTTTTTTTTGTTTTGTTTTTTTTTTGTGGTTTTTTTTGTGTTTTTTTTTTGGTTTTTTTTTTGTTTTTTTGTTGTTTTTCTTTACACGTTTTCAGATGAGACTCACTGTTAATTCTTAGAAGCAATTAGAGCCTATGGTAGCAATTTTTTTCCAACTGTATGAAAGAAATAACACCATACTTGTGTCTTTTGTATCTTGTGGATTCTATCCACATCAAGGGGCCCTGTTTGTCACCATAGTTTTGTATCTCTGAAGTTCAAAGGAAAATGCAGTTAAATCAAATCCCAGACCCCTGACTTAGATCTGCTGTGTTTGATTTCTGTCAGTATTCATGGCTATATCATTTCAGTAGCATAACGTTTCTTACAGCTATTGCATATTTCCCCAATATTCAGTAACCAGTAACCTCAAAGGTGCCAGCAAAGGTCAGCAGATGAGCTTTCCTTTATGTTCCCTAAATTTGAAAACAAATAAGCGAAAGGGTTTCTCTCACTGGAATTGGAACTTGCAAGAATATATGAAATTAATTATACCTTATTTTATAACCTTAATAATTGTATTTGTCTTTTATTAATTTTTATTGAGACGTTCATGGCTATGGTTTTGTACATACAGGCAAAGTGGTTTAAGAAGCCAGAAGTCGGTGCCCTCTTGGACAGTATGCCTTATGGCCCCATGGCTGGGATGCAGGAACCGGACTTTGCTGTCGGGTTAGATTTAAATAACAGTCTCCCTGCATATTTACAATTTGTTCTTAAATATTATAGAGGGTTCTTACAGTTACAAAATGGTGTGAAATTCAACATGAGCACTTTTAAAAAGTGTTACCGAGCTCACAAATAAAATACTCCATCAGTCATACACAATATATTTTTTCTGATTCAAAAATCAGTTTCCTGTCTTTGCAGTATTATAGACCAAACATACATTTGCTGTTTCTGTTCATTCACTCTGGACTAACAGTTTGGTGCTCAGGATTGTCTGATTCAGTCTTTCTTCCCCCCTCTTTTTTTTCCCCTTCCCCTTCTGAATTTACCTCTAACATGTCATTCCACATATGCATATCAGCACGTCTGAAATTCCTGGAGTGACTGGAGGGTTAAGCCATGGCCCACATAAACAAACATGCTGCCTCTTCAGTCTCATGGCTATAAGTCATTTTGTCAGTTGTCTTATCTGCTATCTGAACTCACTTGCTCTTTATAGCATATGTTGCCAGAGCAAGTGCTGATATTCATGACCAGAAATTGAAGCTGACAGAGTCTTTAAAGAAGCAGCAACGCAAACCAGGATAAACCGCTATAATTTGCTGTATTTGTCAATACTGCATTTGAAAGAAATATTTTGCAGCCTGGTGACATGGATGATTAATGACTGTTTGCTGCATTGTACCACATAATCTTGATGAGCTGACACATCATTGGGAATTTGTATCCTCAGGGTAAGCTGCTAAGGAAAACAGAGTTGTTGAATGAAAGTACTCGAGACAGTCAAGACAGTCAGGTCTTTTCATATGTAATTTGAAGGTGTACTAAAAGTGCTGACAAAACCAAAACGATAAAGTGACTGCTGTGTCTCAGTATTTGCATTCGATGGGTGTGTCTAGAAAGAGTTACTTCCAAGACTGTCTGAAGGTGGGACTAATTACTGCTGTTATGCTAACTGATTTCATCATGGAAAAGCTAATGATAGGAATTCACAGCCAAGTCATTTGAAGTCATTACTGCAAACAGGAGATAACCTATATTAAGAAGCTGCAATGAGTAATGGTACAGTGCTGTTGGAACCCAGCAACAGTCCACCTGATGTTCTGGCTTCTCTTTAGCGATGAGACATACTTCGTGTAAGGTTGCTTCTTTTGTTGGCATGTAATAGCAGGCTTTTTTTTTTAATTGCATCAATTTTGTTCATTAATATTTTTATTAATATTGTCAGAATTATTGTAATTCTGATATAGCCAGGAACACTGTTGCCTGTAGAAGTATCTGGGTTAATTTAATCAGCATATGCTCATATGCTTGCCAGCTTGGAAAAAAACAGGTTGGTTTATCAAGTGAATCCCTCAATGTTAAGCAGAATAGACTTTCTTGAGTTACTGCCATTGGCTTTCAATGTCCACAGCAACTTGAAAGTTTTCTACATATGCTGAGAAAATGTTAGCAGGCAGATCTTTTGGAGGAGGTTTAGGGTGTATTCCTCAGTGTAACAGAGGGAGTTTATCTTCTGCTGTGGCTACCAGTTCTGAAGGTTAACCTGAGATAGTGCAGTGTTGCTAAAGATTCAAGTTTGTGTTGCCCGTATGATGCTTTGTTGAGAAAAGTGATCCTTTCTCTGTTGTGAAGAATATTTTCTATAAACTTTATAACTAAACCAAAAAATTGAGAAAATGTCAATTGCATCAGAAGGAATTTGAAAGCCTTTTTTTCCCTGTCTTCTGATTTAGTAAAGATGTAGGAGTTTTGATGAGAGATTTTATAGGTTCTCCTCAAATCTCTAGCTGATTAGCTCTTTGAACCACAGGGTCAAAACCTGCCTGCAGCTACTTTTTTTTTTTTTTTTTCCTTCTTTGCAATGCCTCCAACAGTACTTCAGAGCTTGCAGCCCACATTAAAAAAAAAAAAAAAAAAATCATCTCCTTGCTCATGGCTGGTCAGGTAATCATCAAACCTGTGCAACTTTGTGTCATGAGAATATTGAGCACCTTCTCTTCTCCAAAAAGATAGACTCTAAATCTATCATGTCAACTTTAACTTTTACCAGAAGAAAATGTTAATAGAAAGCTGATGCTTATACCACAGAAAATACTGGAGCATACAGACCTTGAATAATGTTAGCATTTTCAGGGATAATAAATATATTAACACTTCTTCATTGTCAATAACAAAGCATACCTGCTCAGGCACATCGCAGCCTGTGAGCCCTACAGCGCCTTTCCTGCAGCATTAAGTATGTTGAGTGTGGAGAGACTTACATTGGTAGCCACTATTTTTTCCATCAAATGTGTGTGTCTGCTTTCTCCTTCTTCCTTCATATTTCATTGAGATAAAGACAAAAAAGTGTTATAAAAAAAATTGAGGAAATTTAAGGTTACTTAAAAAAACCCAACTACTTCTCTCTATTAAAAAATGGACTTTGAAAGCCTCTTCACTGTTGTGTCATGTATGCCCACTTCATGTGAGTGAATCTACTGAAACGATCTCCCACATAGGAAACCTGTGCATGTTTGGGTTAGTTACTGAAATGTGTGAGAACTGCACGAATGCAACTTCAGCACAGTTTTTCATGATGGAGTGTAACTTGGTGGAAGTGAATTTGTGTCTTCTTTATATGTTTTTCTCTGTGCAGCAGTTGCTGAACTTCAGAGTATTCTGTGCCCTTCTATAAGAAGCTGTAATAGTTTGGGAAATTAGGACTAATTTTCTTAATTGTTAAGGTTGCCTCTGTTTTTCATTAGCTAAGACCAAATTGGTGTGAAAAAAATAGCCTTACATACTATAAAACAAAGGTAAAGCTCTACTTATTATTGTAATTTATTGGACCTGAAGTCATAGTTAACACTCTGTTGGGTTGGGCAGTGTTCAAATGAAGAGCAAAAGATGGTTTCAGCTATACCTTACAATTCAGGTGTAAGGCAAATTACAGGTGGAAAAAGTTGGAGAACAATGAAATAGGTCATCAACATAGGCTAGATACCGAAATTCTGTTGTTTTTTAAAAAAAGTTTCTCTACTGTTGCAAAGGGGACTTTTAAAGAGGGATTTAAAGAAAAGCCCGACTGCAGGGGGGTTGAAGAAACTCATCTGATGCAAAAGGAAAAGAGAAAACACATCACCTATCTGGAAATACAGAAAAACAGGGAAGTGAGACTGGTGCCATGGTTAGTTAGAAACATGTTGTTTGATGCAAACCAAGTCTTTGCAAAAAATGGTAGTTCAAAAGCCAAAGGAACAGGCTTGGAAGGTTATGTTCAGCCACATTCTGAGTGGACACAAACAGGGAAAGGTTAAAATTACTGCTCTGTCATCTTCCCCCTCCCTGCCTCCCTGACAGCACACTGGATGGGGGTTTTGGTTGAAAGAGGCCAAATGGGAATGGGAATGAATGCAAAAAAGGAACCAGAGGGATGGGAAGGGAGGAGAACATGATAAATAAAAAGCGGAGAAAGTAAGTAAGAATGTTACAATTATTTAAAAAAAAAGTTAAGTGGGGAAAAGTAGAGAAAGGGTCAGAGTGCTTCGTAGAGTGCTTCGTATGTGTGTGCTGTAAATGGAAGGCTGGAATAGTGTATGTAAATGTGCTGTAAATGGAAGAAAGCAGGTGAGAGAGTGAGTGCCGTGAGTTTCGTATGGAAGGGGTGAGACTGGGGCCAGAGCCCCCATAGGTCGGAGAGGAGAGTCTGCACTTGCCCTGGCATATACTTACCACTTCCAGAGCTGTGAGAGCTTGTTCTTGTGCAAACTGGCTTTGAGGCAGCAACAGCTTTTTGTTTATACTTTTAAATATTAAAGTTCAGAAGGTGTAGTAAGTTTTTAAAATTTTGCAGCTTCAGAACCAAGGGTTTAAAAATGGAGATCTGCCTACAAAGACTTCCTTCAAAGCTACGTTACCACCAGCAGCTTCTACCACTTCTCCCCACCTCACAAATACACACAGATTTTTTTTTTTTTAATTACCTGGCAACTTTTTATAGGTACATAACTTCTCTTGGCTGTGTTTTCTTTTCCTATCATTTATCTTTCATCACCTGATGATGTAGCTTTGCATCTTTGACTGACTGAGACTTGCAAGAATCATTGCCAAAATCGCGTTGCTCCTTCCTGCTCGGATCCGTTTAAATGATTTCTTTTAGCTCCTTGGAATCGCATGACTGGAATATAATTTGTGATGTCTAACATTCACCGGTCCGTAAGGACTCTCCAGGCTCATCATCTGATTGAACATCCTTTCTCCTCTCCAGTCAGAAGATAGTGGCTGAAGTGAAACCAAATTGGAGGCTTGCACCCAACCAGAGTAAGCGTTTGTTCTGAAGCACCCTCTTATGTCATCGTCACGTTTACATACAGGGATGCTGAAGCAATCCATGAGGTCAGGCTGGTTGTTTGGCTTTGTTTTTTTCTTAGTAGCACCATTAGATAGGGATCTAGAAATGAGGTGGAAGAAGTGGAGGAATGCATTTCTAACAGGAGAAAACAAATGCAACCTAAACAAAATCTCAGAGATGCTATCTCCCACCCACATATGGTACAATTAGTAGTCTATTTGAGCACCTAGTTATTCTGCAGAGTAATTGTTTTTTTTCTGATAGAGTTGGTGAGGAGAAGTGTGAATTGCTACTCATGCGATCAAATTAACCTTCAGGGTTTTGGTTTTTTTGCTGAGTTACAGTTTCCATCCTTAAGGCATTAGAGTGCTTATGATAAAACATCCAGTTCTTCCCTGTTCTTCTTGTTCTTACTTGGGAAATCCGTTCGCCTTGCTTTCAACTGAAATTAACTGTAAACTTACAGGATTTTTTTTTTTTACTAGTGTCAGCAAACACTGAATGTGCAGTAACTTCAAATAACTACCTGGTGTGCAGCAAGAGTTTTCAGTGGGCTTAGTTCCTTTTGGTTAACTGGGCACATTCAGACCTGGGTTTGTGTGAGTAGTAGTATACAGATGCGGGGTCTGTAAAACACGCACGTGGTGATGTGGTAGGTTCTCACTGAAAGTGGCAGCTGCAGGTCATTTCATTGTGTTGGTTGCCTTCACAGAGATGTGGCAGTGAAGTACTACTTTTCATCTTCAGTGTGAATCCACGACCCTTTGGGATTTTCTGGTTCCATTGGAGATGGAAGGTGAACCATCACATACACGGGACTTGGGTCTTCCCAAACTTGCACCAGATTCCACAATAATACATAATGGTTTTGAAAGGTCTCCCTTCAGTTTGAAAGCAACTTAAAGTATTATTAGGAGAAGAATAGTCTGCTGCTTAGAAATAAAGGCAAAAGGTGTTATATCCAAAAGAGTGCAGTTGAAAAATACTGTCTTGATCAATTTACTTTATTTGCCAGTACTTTTCATGTAACGTGTCACCATTTCCCCTGGAGTCAGACAGCTTCCTCTACTGTTTGTAGAATAAACATTTCTGCTTCCTATTGATGTGTAAAAGACCTATGCAATCAGTTTTTTCCTTTCTTTATTCTTTTTTTTTAAAAGAATAACAAGAAGGCTGAGAGACAGAAGCATCATGAAGCCACTCTTTTGATATTGGCATCTCTGCCTTTACACTTCCAGTTGATAGTGAGCAGTCTATTTTGAGCTTTGAGGCAGGATTTCAAAAATTTCTCCTTAAAACCTGATCAGGTGTTGTGCTTCTATGTGTTTGAGAGTTCCCTCTTTCTTATGGAGTTTGCTGTCTCAAACATACTTTGAAGATAACTTTATAAATGCTGACTTCCAGTTCATAACCTTTTCTTCACACAAATTCTTCTTCTGTGCTTGACATTTTCTTTCAGCCTTTGAATGTTCCTAAAGAGGTACCTGTTGCCTAGTAAAGTTTTGTTGCTTCATTAATTAATTTTCAATTCTCATTTTTCTTAAAGAAAATAGTAATTTTTACATGTTTTCTTTATGTGGTGGGGGTTTTTTAGCCTTTTTAAAAATATTTTTCACCATAACCTGTTTTCTGTTAGTCAGGTGGCTTATTTAGTTAAACTTCAGTCATTTAGAAACTGTTCCATTAATTTTAGTCCAAGTTACACTTTTAAGAGGACAGAGGAAGAAATGACCTTCCTGAAATGCACTTTTCTTTGTGTAAGTGTATTTTTGAGCACTTGGATATGGAAATATATACCATCTTCAGTACTTTAGTCTTTGTTTCTGCCCTAATCAGATAGTCAGATGCTGGGTGGTCTGGGTGTAAAAATCGCTTCTGTTTCTGAGTGCAAGTGTCAGAAGTCATTATATTCAGGAGCATAGAGTAGACCCAGTTTCATGGCTTTCTCTTTCATTTTAGTTTGTTTTAAATATAGTAGCTCAAATCTTGGTTCAACCAGAACAGGACAAGAATTGTTATTTGAAATTACATAGCTTTTCTGGAGATGTTTAACTTTAGGCTTTAGAGAACAAATCCCACAGTGAGAGGTTAGGGCTTTAGCTAAGAAACTGTTCCATGGCACACTGGTGGGATATTGTCAGAAAGGCTTATTTGTTTGTTTTGTGTGTACATGTATGTGTTTTCAGACTTAATTAACTGGCACCTCATTATAAGAACAAAAGAAAATGTAATTTTCTTCGATATCATCAAAATCAAATAACTCTTGCAGCAAATGAAACATGATTACTCAAATGTCATTAATCCATAGTTTTTGCTATGACTTGTTTTAGCTTCATGATGTAGATTTGAGCTGGGCTCTTGTTCTCCCACTGTTGGATGCTGACACTTGTCTGTATTTTGCTTATACTTAATGAATTTAGCAATACAGAAATGCCTTTTGTCTCTTTTTTTCCTTGAACCCCCTTTATGCTGCTACTCCCAAAGAAGAGCTTTGATTGTACAGTAATGTTCAGAGATTTGAGTCTCTATTTTCTTCATGGTCATCAGATCTTATTCCTCATACTTTAAAGATAAATGGCTTTAATTTACAAATGTTGATTCTGGTGGTTTTAAGGATAAAGCTAGGCAACTACAGGATGCTGTGCTTAAACTTGTGCACTCTTGCTCTTTTAGTATGTTAAATATTGAATTAAATTGAAATTTATTCACTGTTTATCGTTTTGGTTTTTTAATTGGTGAAATACACAATGGATATTTAGCATTTTGAGAATGAAGATAATTATCCCTGGAGCAGCATTAAAATGTCTGAAAAACAAGCAATAAAAAAAAGCCTTGCCTTTTACCTAAAGATGCATATGTATTTTAAAGAGTTGAGGGTGTTTGAAGCATGAATGTGCCAAGAGAGTGGATACCCCTTTTGCGACCTCCAAGGGCTGGCTTTTGGAGGGGACGTGTATCTCTAATGGTACCAAATCAGTCCTCAAGCTCCAGGGAGAGAGATTGCGTGTTCTCGCTTACCGCAACTGGGTGAAGAAGCTCTCTGCCACACTTCCATGCCCAGGATGGCTGCCCCACCTACATCCACCGGAAGATCTGTGGATAACGTGGAGGGAGGAACGTGCGTAGTGAATGAAGTCTTTGGTTTATATTTCTGTAACACAAGTGTCTTACTGCTCTGTAAGGATGGGGTGCCGCCAAGGTGGTCAGTTCCTTCTCGCTTCTCACCAGGAAGGCTGCACTTGGGCTTAGGGGAGTGTGTGTACATTTGTTTATTAAAATGCATGAAGATTTTTTTTAATTTCTTTGAGCCATGCTACGGTATTTTGAGTTGGGTATTTAGGCTGGAAACAGGGGAATCTGCAGTTCAATTATTTTATAAGCTTCAAGAATAGAATATCTTCAAATAGTAGTGTAAATCCGTATGTCCTTTGTTTACTTTGGACGTCACGTTTAGATATGTTTCGATCTCTTCTACAAAGTCATCTTTTTTTGGAAAACATAGTTGTTTCCCATCTGGAAGAGATAAGCACTTGCATTTCAGGAGGGAAAAAGAAAAGGGCAGAAAGGCAGGCATTCGTGCTGGCCGTCATCTTGCTGACAAAGGAGGACAGTGGTGGAGTCGGCAAGTTTAGCGTCCAGTTCTGGGTAGGTAATTGAGTGCAAAAGTTGAGTCGATGAAATTTTCTTGAGAAATCCTTTGCTGGCTCAGCTTCTACTCTAGTATTTTATAAGCAGCTTTCTGACTCTAGATTTTCTGACTTTAAATTCAGTTTGCAGTCTGAGACTATTTTAAAACCTGAATGTGCAGCACACATTACTTCATTTTGCAACTGAATACAGTAAAATGAATGGGTTGACAATTAAAATTTTGCAAAGTTTAATTCAAATCTAAGAAGATAGTTAAACAAGAGTGGAAACAAAGCAGCATTTGTTTTCCCATTTCTAGTGCAATATTGTTTACTTTCTTAAACACTTGTAACGGCAAAACCAAGATTGTGCAGTTGTACAAGTAATCCATTAGAGGGCAATCTCATATTGCTCTGTTTGGAAGGAAGTCATCAATGAGGAGCCTGAGAGCACTGGATAAACAACAGGTACAAGTTTGATAAGATTGAACTTAGTTTTCTATTTGAAATTAAGCTGTTTTAATTGCAGGATGTATGTTAGCTCAGTAGTAGAACAAGGAAAATAATTTATTTGTTCTTGTTACGATTTTTGAGTAAATATAATGCATTTGCATATTACAGTAGAACCTCCTTAAAATCTGCCTAGAGAAGTGGCAAAAGGATCTTGAAAAGCAAATTCCATCTCCTCCTTCTAAAGTTTACTTACCATCTGGTTATGGCTAAATTGCTCAGGCAAGAATTTTGTAACCTTTTTGAGGAAAAGCTAAGCATGTAAATTCTTTTTAAATAAGTATCTTAAGGCAAAATTTCTGATTTCAATAGAGATCTTAATATGTGGTTTTAAGAATTCAGACATTTAGTACCTTTATTCGCTCAGGTTCTAGAAAGGTAGTAAATCATAAAACCTCAGAATGATGTTTCCAATTTTAACACTTAAACAAAATATTGTCCCATAAACATACTGCTGTAGATGCAGTGTCACTGCCTGCACTGTGGAAATGGTTTTTAAACGTCATACGTCTCGATATTTCTGCAATCTCCTGATACCGGCTGGAAGCTTGAGAAGGTGTGCCAGGAAAAACACCGCTTTATATTTTCGCTATTTCTTAAGCATGTGTAAGCAACCACTGCTGAAAAGACAACACTGACTTGGCTCAGATTTGGGTTTGACATGACAGGTCAAACAGCTTCTTATGTTGAAATGGGCAAACAAACTTTATATTTCATAATTTATTAGGGAACCTATATTTTTGTTCCTTGACAGATAGGAAAACAATTTACTTAACCAAAGTCAGTGGATTGAGAAGGCTCCTATAATATAAGATTCCAAAGTGCAGATGTGATTACCAGACTTAAAGGCAGTTCTGGAGGAGTTTTAGGTTGATATATTTCCTAAGTGTGAATGTGACTATTCAAAGTGATTTTCAAGACATCCGTTACGATGGAGCAGGCCACAGAGAAAATATGGCAGTCACAGTGGTGTACCAATCAATGATAATTGTATCATTTCATATTTCAGGAAAATCTTTTATATTGCAAATTAATAAAGATAGTAAATTTGTGCTTAAATGCATCGTTTTCCATTTGGCAATTCAGCAAAAATTATCTAACTATGCCTACAAATTTAAACGTCTTTTAATTATTCTATTTTCCTTTGCAAATATGAAAAAAAAGGTAGTAGTGATTAATATTACTGTAAGCTGAGATGCAGTATAATATGTTCGTTTCTGCAGCAAGCAGTGCTTATTCCTTGTGGAGTGAGACTGCAGAGCTGCTTTATTTTGCTCTGAAGTACTGAAATGGAGCTAGGGCATCCATCCAAAACCCATGCTTGAATGATCCAGTCTTTTATTAATTGTACACAGATGAGGAACTCTGAGATTCCTTTTTTTTTTTGAGTCTTTTTTTTTCCAGAGCTGCACAGAGCCAGCATATATAAATAGTCCTAAAGTTATTCACTTTCTCATCAGTGCGATTTTTGTCATGGCCCCTGGTTAGTGCTGGTTCCATTATGAAAATGTTTGCATGTGTTTCCCAGAGGGTCTACACACTCTGGAAAGGAACATACAGCTCTAGCCTTGTAAATATGGCTAAATATCATGCCTAAAGGAAAAGGTGCTTTTTTTTTCTCATTTTTTTCCCTCCTCTGCAGGACTGCTGCACAGGAGTGCTTTCTCTCATGATTTTGTCAGCTGTCCAGTGGACAGCAAAGTCTAGCAAAGTGCGCTAAACTGCAGCTGGACCTGCTGAGTCCGTCCCACTGTGTCTCACCTTTGCTTCCTAGAGGTTTGGGAGAGGGACCGGTCACTCGAGAGTTCAGAGCACAGATGGGAGAGCAGAGCTCTGATTCCCAAGGTGGAGGGTCCCCTGCAGAGGGTGGGTTTTGTGCAGATTCTTTTATTAAATAGATGGAGCACAGGAAAAAAAATACCTTTTTTGAGCATTTGGTTGACTGTTCACAAAAGATCCATATAACAGAGAATTTTGCCTTAGATTTTTATTTACCTAGGGGACTTTCACAAGGTGTGACTAGCTGTTTTTTATGTGATGCACAGAATCTCCTCTTAATGAGATAAAAAACATTAATAATTACTCATTTTATACAGTGGAAAATGCTGTTGTTGGTCAACTGTCGGGGGTTTGTAGTATGATTGATGAGCCAGGTTTAAGTAAATGAAATTTAAAAATCTACTTTGTAAAACATGTAGGGTTTTTTTTATGAGCTCTTTTCATTTTCACAAGCCCAGGTAATACTGAATTGTGAGCAGTATTTAAAGGCTGCTGGTGACACGGAACTTGGCAGAGCACAAGGCTGATCCTACCGCTGCCTGCCTTGAGTGAGGCTCCGGTGCTTTCCTCTGATACAAATCAGGGAGAAGCACAGGTAGAGCGAGAAACCCAGAAACTGGAGTTAGTTGTGTTTCACTGTAATTTGGTAGTTAGCAATCACTCCGTGAGAGTGATGATATCATGAGATATCAAGAAGGAACTGTATATTCATTGCATATCATATTACCTGTGCCATATGTTCTGTTCTGAAATAGTTCAAAGTGGGTGGCCTCCTTGGCGTGCTACTGGGGCCACCCCTGGGAATGGTTTTCTGAAAAAATGCCTTTCCCAGATGATCAGGAGCTGGGCGTGGGGAGGGGAAATCTGTGGGTGAATGACTGGCTCAGGCTCTGACTGGATTGATTCTACTGGCATAGATGGTTATCATGTTTAATTGTTTTAGGTAGTTGTGGTGGTAATTGTTGCTTACAAGTCTTGGGAAAAAAAAAATTATATAAAATCAAAGCTACATCATACATGAAACAACTGAGTTCTCACAGTAGAACACCTCCAGCTTATTTAAAGCAAGAAAAATGTATAATACATACAGTAGACTTTTTTTTCCCCTCTTCATTCAGTTATTCCCTTCTTCCCCACCCTTTTTCCTCGAAACAACTAAGGGAAAAAAAAGGCAATTCTTGCGAAATGCTCTCATGCTTGCTAAATTTAGCAAGCCTGATTTTCCACCCACTCCCCTCTCCTGGGGATTATGGAGTAGGAAAATGCAAAACTACTTGCTTGTCAAGAGTTCCCTGCTTACACCATCGCTTTGCTTGGAGATCTCCACTAATGCCAAAATTGGAAAATGCATGGGGAAAAGTACAGTTGTTTAGGTTCCTCGTCTACAATAAAAAACAAATTGAGTGTGCAACAAATGGTGACAATCTAGCTAAAAGATTAGTCATTACATACGACGGTCCACTGTAGAGACTGTCAATACAGTAGGCGGCAGAAGAAACTAGGCTTCTCTAACTACAGAGACACCAGTTTCATAGGTGTGCTTTTTTCCTTCTTTTTGCCATCCTTTTGATGACTGAAGGTCATTGAAATGACTCATGGTAATGTTTTCAGGCCACTAACTGGTTAATAATTAGAACCCTTCGGTAATCTGTTGATCATAGGATCATAGAATAGTTTGGGTTGGAAGGGGCCTTTAAAGGCCATCTAGTCCAACCCCCTGCAATGAGCAGGGACATCTTCAACTAGATCAGGTTGCTCAGAGCCCCGTCCAACCTGACCTTCAGTGTTGCCAGGGATGGGGCATCTACCACCTCTCTGGGCAACCTGTGCCAGTGTTTCACCACCCTCATGGTGAAAAATTTATTCCTTAGATCTAGTCTAAATCTACCCTCTTTTCGTTTAAAACCATTGCCCCTTGTCCTACTGCAACAGGTCCTGCTAAAACTTACCTCCCTGGTCACATTGGTAAGGTGGCTACTTAATTTTAAAATTGTTACAACTAATTCATCAATGTTTGAAGTAGAGCTACTGCATCCTCACCACCTACAACAGTGAAGGGAGGCTGTAACTACCAAATTTTGTTGCTATGTGTGCTGCCTTCTGTAAGACAGATTGCAGTTGTAAGGTCAAGGGGTCCAACTTTTGGAGATCATTTGAAAATTGTACAACTTAAGCACTACAGAAGTTAATATAATGCTGTCCATGTGATCTCTGTCTATGTCAAATGAGTTTCATTAGCATTTCCAGTGTAATTTAAAAACAAAAAAAAGTGCGCTTTGCTTTTTGAGAGTGGCTTCATGGAGGGAAGTGCCACTTAAAAGGTTTCTTCTTGAAGGACCCGCAGCAGAGATTCTGGGTTGGTCGTAGCTGTAGCTTGGTCTGAACATGGTCTGTCTTCTGCTGCGTGTCCTTCTAGATGGGCCTATGTGATATTCTGCAGGCCTCCTGGGAAGCCTGGGCTATGTAGTGCGTGTCTCCTCCTCCCGTGAAACCTCAGAGCTAGGTAATGCACATCGTAAAACCTTTTTGGTTCTAAAATGATCTGTGTCTTTGCCAACTGAAGGAAAAAATAGAATTACTTGAATGTCTTTTTCATCTTGTTTTGAAACCTACTCAGTTCAGGCTTCTCATTCTTGTTTCTGTAGGTCTGTATTGGCCCTACTTTCCTATGTATGGGCAGGTGTGGGCATGGAATGAATGCAACTCATCATCATCTGGCTTAAGCACTTTTTTAAAAAGGCAGTTGTGTGGTGATTGTAATGTACTGCAGGTAACAGTAAGCAGGGCAGACAAATAAATACATAAATATGTTTTTAAATATCTGACTAGGTAAGTGAATACCAAG
>NW_010555032.1:6740-12187 GCF_000687285.1 Phaethon lepturus | reverse complement strand
CCCGCCCTTGAATGGCTTAAAAGATTTCCAGTTATTTCACTGTTTGGAGCTTCTGTCTGTTTTTTTGAGAAATCTGCTTGTGTTTCAAAACTGATTGCTTGGTAAGATGTAATGGCATAAAGACTTACCTAAAACTGACTCTTTACTGTTTCTCAAGTCAGTATCATTTAGTCATTAGCTTGTCTTATAAATAATTCATTCATGTTAACATTCAGCTGTATACAGCAATATGTTAATTCTTATATCATTTGCATCCACATATCCAAAGGATGGCAAGATGAGATTAAAATGAAGGATTCCAAACATACTTTATAGCTTGTGTCAACATAGACTATTAACTGTGTTATTAAGCGCAATGCAGCAGTACTGATGGAGGTTACCTAACATTACTTTGCCATTTCCAATGAAATTCTAGGTCACCCTATTCTCTGGGTGCTGCAGAGAAAAGTGTACAGCATTTAGACAGATCAAGCCAGTGGAGCGCAGAGTATATGAAAAAGGTGGTGATATATAACCGGTCCTTTCTCAACGGTGGTATGAAAATTGCCGACCTTCTAGGCAGTTTACACTATGGCTTGTGTTTTTGCTTTCTAAGCTGAATAAATGCATGAGTGGTCAGCATTTTTCTCAAATGTACTTTTATCATCCTGTTTGATCACGTATTTGATATCTTACACAGCCAAGGAGAATGTTTGTGATAACGTAAGTCTGTAGAAGTTAATAATTACCATTAATGAATCGCATTAAAGACCTTTTTTTTCTGAAATATGTTGAATGTCATTGTCCCCTGCTTCCATGGTAACAAATAGTAACTATACTAAGTCTTTTAATCCTTTGCTTCAGCCAGTGGTTACAATTCAGTAATAATTCAATTCAAAAAACGGGAACTCTGGCAATCCTGCAGTAACATTTACTTAATTGGCTCTTGGGTACAGCCACCACTAAAAAGCTGGAACATTGTAAATGACTTTACTGTGCATCTAAGTAATTGGTTTCTCCTCTCTTGAGAGTGTAAAGGCTTTTCAACCTGTTTTTTTTGTATTTATGCTGTGCCAATTAGAGCCCTACCCCTTTGCCCTTTTGCTTCCTTTCTCTCATTCCAAACCAGCATCTGGTTTTTCACATTCTCCTAGTTTGACTCTGAATGCCAGTCAGCTGTGATTGATCCCATTTACAGACTACAGCCTGGAACCCAGATCTGTGCTCACCTGCATTTGCTGTTCTGGTTAATGAGCATAAATCAGATGTGACACACTCATGGTTGTGACTGAAGATGTAGGAGAGTGGGCTTTGCTAGCTCTTCTCCAGTTGTGTTGGAAACAAATGGAGATAAAACACATAACCTGAGCCAGTTTTTGCAGCCTAATACATCAGATAGGTGGTTCTGAAGCACTAGTGTTCATCCGTGTGTATTGCTAGGAAGAAATAGAAGTATGTTTGAAAGGTTATTTTATGAACTTGGTCAGCTGTTTTTCTACTTTTGCTAGGGACTGTGGAAGGTTGAAGGCGAAATGAGTTCTGTTCAAATGTTAGTGTATATAACAGCGGGACAAAACCATGGCATGTGGGGTATAATCTGATTTCTTTTTAAGAAGGGCTCCACTGGGCTTACTTTTCCTCTTGTGACTGATATTACACGTGGATTGATGGAATACTTACGCAGCATTGTTCCAGGCCTTTGTAGGCTGAAGGTCGTCTTAGACTACAGACTACATGCATTGTGACTTTTACAGCTGAGCTTTGTATGGCTCTTCTAGCTAAGAATTTAAGCTCATTATTTTGCAGTAAGATTGTTTGCTTCCTGACACTGTAACCTGATTTACAATGAATGCTATTAGTAGCCTGTTCTTTCTTAATGAATATAATCAGGTTGAAGACACATGAAACACAATTGTCAAATGCCATGTATTGATTTTAAGCCTGACCTGATTGACGTACTGGAAGAATAACCAACTTGCCAATAATAGGCTATTTGTCTAGCAAAATAAGTGTTAAATCTTGGCAACTATTTGAAATTGCTTTAAGGGGTCACTGCTCTAAGAGCCTCTTCAAGCAGATCACTTACAAAAATCTGTGCATCCCCTTATCGCTCATATGCACATCTGCAAGCATATAAAGGGACTGTTATAATGCATGGAATGAGAGCAAGTATACAAGAAGTCATATGTCCATCATAAAAACAGGAATTATCATGGAGTTCTGGCACCATCCTCTTAGAAATACTTATTTCACTTTCAATATCAAAAATTCATTAGGTACAAAATTAATTTACTACTTTACATTAATTTCAGATGAGATTTTTCTACAAATTACATTTCTTTAATGTCTGAAATAATATTTTCGTAAGAAATTAATTTTATACTTTCTCTTGGTTTTTTCCCCCCTGTATTAAATCAGTAGCTATCATTAATTGCATCTAAATGTGAAAGCGTATTGAAAAAGAGCAGTGACATTTACAGAGTGCAGAGGTTCTGATGCAGCTCCTACCCATGATGTTGTCTCTCATAGTTAATCTGGGGTTTTCTGCAGTTATTTCTGTGATGATGGTCTGTGCTTTGCTCGCTCAGAACCCCTGCTGCTGAGAGAGTTAATTAATTTGGGGTTTTCTGAAACAGGCGGGAGCAGAGGGTGCTGCCCAAAGGGCCATGGGCAGGGACTGATGTCCCGAGCTGGGCTGAAATGGGGTCCTGGGCCATGAGCAGGATTGGGGGAGCCCCCAGGGATGGGGGTCAGGGCTGGTCAGACCCCTGAGTGCCCTCGGGGCCCGGACACAAGCGGAGTTGGCAGTACCTGTGGGGAGATACTCTCACCGCAGGTTAACGGCGTGGATGAATCTTACCACATGCTGGCGGCTTACGTATATGCCATGTATTAAAAAGTATCTGTGGGAAATCTGTGGTGCATAGTGGTTCTTGATTTCATTATTTCTGACTTGTTGTAAAGGGTCCTGCTTGCAGTTCAAAGGGCAGGAAATTCAATAATTTAACATCAGTCACTCAGTGGAAGTGTGATACTCTCTCTTTCTAGTTTCAGGAATGAATGTGATCAGTTTGTCTTGAGTGGCATGGGCCACCCAAGTGAGTGAAGTTATGATTATTTCTTGGTCTGTTTTTATACTGGACATATTTACAGACTGCATTTCTTCATCGCTTTGAGCTTTATCTGTAAAGTTGCTCTTTTTTTCCCTATGATGTTTTTCTGTGGGTGCCTTTGGTTTTTTTGGTAGGGTGTTTTTTTTTTTTTTTTTTGTAACCTATTGTTGTTGCCTGCTTGCTGGTGGCGCTTTGAAGCGCGGTTTGAATTAATGGCGACACAAACGCAGGAGCGTGGGACTTGCACAGCTTCAGCACATTCCTTTTGAAATACGTTTAAACTGCTGTCTTGCACTTAGTGTTTTGTGTAACGTTTAAGCAGCCTGTTTCCTTTAAGGCAGCACGCGAGAGGGAAGCAGGGAAGCACTCTACGGTTAGATGTGTCACTTCACACATGAAATGTAAAACTGAATGGGGGACTCGGTGGTGATTAGACCAGCAGCTTCCTCTGGACCAGAGGCATCATCCCCATGTCCTGGCCAGATTCCAGCTCGAGCAGTTGCAGTCTGCTCAGCTGCTTATTTCCACTGGCTCCCATATTTGAGTCTGCTTTGCTTTTTAAAGTGTTGTTGTGTTACTCCCCAGCGCAGCTAAACTTTTTTTTTTTCCTTTGGTTGGCAGCCTTTCTGAGCGGATATGAAGTAATCACTGGGAATAAATCTGTTTATAGCAGATTTGTTAAGTGTCCGGGGTTCCTTGGTAGTCAGATTATTTGTAACATATTATGTGTATTCTTATTATTTCCTCTTGTAGTATTACCCAGGAGTGTGCATATGTACAGGCATGGCCTGTAATACTTAAAGGTCAGTTTTTCTGAATAGTCTCTAGTGTTTTAAGAAGTATTAGAAATAACAGGACTATGTTGACATCATGCCTTCACTGACACAGGGAGAAAGGTTTGTGTGCCTTTTGGAGGATTTTATTGAGTTACAAAGACCCTATGTATGCTCAGTCAGTCAACTGAGGATACTGGTGTCATGTTGTTCTTAAAACGACGTTGCATTCCTCATTAATTATAAATTGTACTCTTGGTCCTGCAATGGAGAAAAGTTTGTGTTTGGTTTTGTGATGTGTTCTTTTTTTTTTTAATTTTAAATTATTTTTTCTAATGAGGAGAGTGCTAACCCAACAGTTTTTAACAGATCAGCATGCACAGATAATGCCTTTTTTCCATGTTACAGTTTTAGCAAGAGTTTGTTAAACAAAACTGCTTACCTTTGCTTTGTGCTCCTCTCCGCCTTGCCCAGCCAACTTTCTGATTGCAAAATACTCCTGGACAAGTGTTTTGCATATTGGTGTGCTCCTCCCTCTCTGGGTGACCCCCCTTGCTCCTCATCCTCAGCACCTCTCAGGGCAGTACGCAGAGCAGGACGTATAACCACAGTGCTGTGACATCCGCGGCTATCCCAGAGCTGTCTCCATGCGGTTATTGTAGGGCGGCACGTGTGTTATCTTGCCAGCTAAAAGTTACAGCTCTCTTGAGTGCAGCTTGGAAGCGTCTGTTCTGACTTGGCTTGCGGATGTGCAGCGCTGAACGAACGCCTCGGCCGTCCGGGACACCACGCCTCTAGCTGGGCGTCGGGTTGGAGTATGCTTCAGTGGCCCTCTCTGCTGTCCGTGTCAGCTTTGGAGGGTCACGAGCTAGAACTAGGCTATCTGAGATCATCCCAGGGTGCTAAAGATTTGGCAACCTGGTTGGTGTCGTGTTAGGTAGCTGTAGTGGAGTTGCCTCACTCCTGGCAACACAGGTGATCCATGTTTACCGCCTTTAAAGACATAAGGATATTTCCTAGCTTCCAAGCTTCCCTGCTACCCTTTTCTGTAAAGTTTTCTCAAACTTGTTTATTTGAACTTTGCTTGAAAATAATGAAAAGGCTCAGATTCTTTGTGAAATCTCCTGAATCCAGCAGCTGGGGTTTTAACTGGGAAAAAACCCCACCCCCTAACCCCCCAAAATACTAAAACACTCGGAATAAGATTCTAAAAATAAGGAAACTGTTGGAAGTTACGAAATGAGAGTTTATCACCAAATCTTTCTAGATTACTGGCATATTGCAGTATTTCTTTTGTTAGTTCAAATAATGAACAAATTAAATAATGCAAGAATTAACGTGACTGATAAAATTTACAGTGTTGATATTATTAGAAGAAATGATTACGGTGTTGTATAAAATGATGCATACACCAGAGGAGATCCCGGCAAACAGATACGCCTTCAGAGTATCCACGATACTACGTATTTCGCGAAGCGGCCTGTGCAGTGCGCGGAACGATTTGCGCGTCTTTCATAGGGAACTCGATTTGGCGTGCGTGGAGGTTTGGAAAGCGTGCCGTTGCGTACGTGGCGATAGGCGG
>NW_010555032.1:5713-6709 GCF_000687285.1 Phaethon lepturus | reverse complement strand
GGTGGCGTGCGGGGGCCGGGGGGGCTGCGGCCGGCTGCCCGTTCCCAGCAGATGGCAGGATACCCCCGTCTATCCCATCCAGCCACACGCTGGGTGCAGCCCTGGCTGCCTTGCCTGCGTTTCTGCTTTTGATAAATTATCTGATGAATGCGGTAGACTTCCAACGTGTGCAGGCGCCTCTAAGGCTATGGATTACTCTTGTATGCTGCTTTTATGAAACTTTGATGAAGATTGACCTTGCTTGGGAATATTCTGAGTCAGAAGCCTTTGTACTGGGGTGAGGTGAGGCGCCTGGGAGCAGATGGTGCCCAGGTCCCTCCGGTGGAGGAGAGGTGCTCTGGGCAGGTGGGTTGGTGATAGGCTTGCCAGGCCCATCTCGGCTGTGCCAAATCCCCCAGGGTGGTTGTGAGCTGGAGGAGATCCCGCTGCTCGGGATGCTGCCGCGGCTTTCCAAGAAACGAAGGTCATAGCTCAGCTCAGGCTGCGGCAGGGCTGCAGCCGCGCTCAGCGCTGGGCAGGCAGCGCTCGTTAAAGGAAATCGATTTCCCCTTTAACGATTTAAGCAACTCGCCGAGTGCGAGGTCCAAATTCCTCTTCACACAGGGAGAGGGCACGTTATTTTTAGAAAGACCATTGAGCAAAAGGTGGATATTAGGTAGATATCCCAGGCTGCTGCTGGGATTTTAAGGCGGACAACCCTTCATCTGCTCCAGAGCCAATTATGTTAATGATCTCACAGACCTAAAAGCTGTGGCCGTATGTCAGGCATGGGCCCCTCACGCAAAATATCTGTGTAGAGATAAAAGGGACCCGTAGGTACACCGTGCACGACGCAGATTAAAGTAGCACGCTTTGTGTTGGGTCTGTGCTGGGATCGTTCAGTAAATATTAGCAACGTATTCTAATGAATAAAAATGAAGTAGCGGAAAACTGACTTGCATTCCGTATTGATAGCAGTTGTTTCAAGTTAAAAACAAAACAGAATAGTATAGAGTG
>NW_010555032.1:0-5682 GCF_000687285.1 Phaethon lepturus | reverse complement strand
CTTAAGCCTTGCAAAAGAGAGCATAGTTTATGAACTGCGGAGTTTCGGGGTTTGTGTGAGCTGATATTTTTTTATGGTCATAGTTCAGATGATTGTGCTCATCTGTTCTATGTGTTATGGTGTTAAACAATAGTGGTAGGAAAAACCCACGCCTGACAGGATACCCTAGTATCTATAGGGCTATTGCTGTTAACTATGTTCTGTGGAAGGCACTAGAAGTGCTAACATCAGGTCAAGGCTCATGTAAAGCAATTTAATAATAGGGATTAAGACAAACAGTTCAGTTTATGTCTGTCTATCGTTACAGATGATGCTTTTGTGAATAATTGAGGGGGTTTCAGGGCAGGGTTTTGTATTTTCGGGTTTTGTAATATTTTTAGCGAGATGGTTTTAATTAGGGCTGATGAGTGGTGGCAGAGGGGGTCCTCTGGGCTATATGCCCATGTTACCTCCAGCTGAGAGAGGAAGAAATGGACCATGGCCAGACGGAGAAGCTGAAATAACCCTTGTTTCCTTTCAGCCCCACCTGGATCTGTAGTTGTATTACTCAGCAGCACCTATATCAGCTCCTATAGAAATTAGCCTCACCTTGATCTAGAAAACAAAATTCATGTTGGGGGAGCCACTCTGTCAGCAGAAAGCTAATTTTTCCAAAGGGAAAATTGTGAATACCACTTTCTAGCTTTGATGGCTTTTTAAAATTTTTTGCACCATTTCATCACTCGGTGCTGCCCAGTTCTGGTAGTACTGACTTTTTCCATAGCCTCTTCCAAATATTAAACCACGAAAAATTAAGCGATGAAAGTGGAATGATAGCTGTGAGTGAGGATGATCTCTGCAGCCCTTTTGTTTCGTCTCTGTTGAGGTGAACATGTCAACAGCTGTCAGCAATAATGCTTATTCCTCCTACAGCAACGTGATGGATTGATATGTATACCAAAATATGTTAGAAATTGAAATAAAATATGCATTTTTTCATAATTTATCAGCATTATGATGGCACAAAAAAGCCAGTCTTATGAATAATACAGAGCTCTGCAATGGGCATTATGTACTGTAGGTAATAAATGCAATGTCTCTCCTAGACTACCAGGAGAGTTGTAAAGCAGAATGCATTAGTTCTGCTTTGTGATAATAAATCATTTTAGTTTGTCAGAAGGCTCTGGCTAACTTTTACTCCTGAGGTATGAAAGAATGCAGTGCCATACGGTTCTGGATGGTTTCTGAAGTGTTTAGGCTGGCTCTGAATCTCCTGAGTAATGTTTTGAGTGAGCGATATGGTTAGATAACAAGTGGCAGTATTTCTCAGGTATCGATGTTGTGATGCCTCCCGTTGTTTTATTGCCTAGAGTGGCTGATTTCGTCCTAATTGGAACTGTAGCTCTTCTCTGATGTTTTGTGTCTCTATTTGCAATATGGCTCCGTGTCTCTCTGAAGAGCTGCGCGACAATGCTGTGAGTGACGAGCTGCTCTGCTGCTGGGGCATCTTTTGGAGGGGGCAAAGGATTCAATTACACTTTTGTTTTCATTTTATACGGCTAAGTGCTGGTTTAGGCAGTTGTTGTAAAAAGCTGCTTTTCCCTAAGCTTCCATGTGTATCAGCCGACCATTGCTGCAAAGAGCCCAGATGATGGCAACACAGAGTAGGCAGAAGCAGACCTGGGCTGATTATGTGAGATGAGAGAAAAAAGTACTTGTGTAAACTTCACTGAAATATGCGAGTTATTTCAAGTTCA
Source organism: Phaethon lepturus (assembly GCF_000687285.1). Lineage (NCBI taxonomy): Eukaryota > Metazoa > Chordata > Aves > Phaethontiformes > Phaethontidae > Phaethon > Phaethon lepturus. Next base: position 3,946 of record NW_010555032.1, on the reverse strand, counting down.
TTAATTTCAGTTTAATTTTCAGACCATCATATGCTGCGGTGTTCGTAGGAAAGATAGTCCAGTCTAATTCATGCTTTCCTAATTTGCACAATTCCTTATTTAGATTTAAAAAGATGGAGTCTTTTCACTTTCTAGCAAGCTTTAAAAGTAGAAATTATAGTGAAATGTCATTAGTAAGTTTTATCATATGTACAAAATATGCTACGGTGCATAAACAGCGTGTTATGAGGTATTATCAGAAAAAAATTAAACTACACTTATCTAAACTGACTAATGTGGAGTGTTACTGTAGCCTCTCTTATTTTTTTATGGTTCTCACTTTAAGAAACCTTTATGAATTACTGTCTATTATTTTTTGTTGTATTTACAAAGTCCTGATGGGCCTAAATATCCCAAGAGATTAGAAGACCAGTCCTGTATTTCTGGCTATACCTTACAGTGTTTTTGTAGGGCTTGATACATTTGAGGATCTTGGGACACCCTGAATAAATTTCCTATTGTATAGGAGCTGTTGCAGGTGCTCACTTCTGCTGTTGGCACTCTGACCACAACCTCCTTTCCCTTTTCTCGTCTGTGGCGAGAGGGAGCAAGATCTTCCATCTGCAAACTGTCACGCATTTTGGCAACAGGAGTGCTGGGTTTCCAGATTTGCCTGTTCCATTTTTCCTCATCCTTGGATGTGTCCTTCCATGGAATACCATTCTCCATAGCATGGTTTGCTGTCGGGGGAGACACTGGTACCAAGCCCAAAGAGTGGTTTTGCTTGCCACTGTTGCTGCTGCTGCATGCCTGGGATGCTGCTGACGGGCCGGTGGCACCTCAGGGGGACCCGGTTACTTGTTTGGCCTTGTGTCTGGTACCACACAGGCTCTATCGCTGCTCAGTTGTCAGTGGAGACAACAGGGAGCTTCTGCATGAGCGGCACAGAGCATCAGCTCTTTCTGCTGTCTGTAGAAACGCAGGAGGGGTGTGGAGCTCCCCATGTCTACGTGGAGACTTCACGACTCCTATTGCCTTGCCCATCATACCCCGGGTGCTTCCCTCATCTAGGATGCGTCAGTGTACCTGGTGTGCTCCTCAGGGTATGTGACCTGGGCAACTGAGTGCGTAGGAGTCGCACAGCTCTGTACTCCGTGAAGAACAACATCTCCCAGTTTTTTTCCGTGGGTTGGTACAGTTGAACACACTACTCCGTATTCTGGGCTGTCTGTGGAAAGTACACTGCTCAGTCCTCAGCTAAAGTTTTCCCCAGACGATTTTGTGTCTCCTGAGTTACATCTCTTTAGAACAATTGTTCTGCTCTTACAGTGCTCTGGGTGGTGTAATTAGTCTCGTATTTATGGTAGCTGATCTCTAAACCTTCCAGTTTCAAATAATTTAGTGGTATTTTACTCTGGAATTGTTCATAGAAAGTACTGTGTACTTCGAAGAACAGCAGTATCTTTAAAACGATTCTTTTGCAAATTGAAGTTTTAATGCGACTACTCAATGTTGTGACTAATGGTCTTTCTCTTGTTTAGAAGTTAAATAATAATAAGCCGTTCCATTAGTATATTTAACAAACAACAGTGTACTTTGTCTTACAGAAAAGTAAACAAAATAGGGTGAGGTTTTTTGTTTGTTGTAAAGCAGTGGAGTGCTCTAAGTTTTATTTGCCTTTCACCCTTTTCAATTCTTGCAGTGTGTTCTTCTTTGTTTATTCTTCTCAGCGTACCCCACAGTCACTGGCTGTTCACCACAGTCCTATATTGCAATTTTATTCAATTATTAGGACCCATGTGCCTAAACTGAAGTTCTTAATTCTAAACATTCAGTGTAATTTTCAGAGGAGAATCTGATGGGGTCAGTGAAATGTTCTAGTCCATCTTTGTCTGATAACGGGAAATGAAGAATTTGCAGAATGAGCTTTGTTAGTTCTTGGTGTGTGGAGCTTCCTCTGAAAATAAAGGGAAGCTGATGCACAGAAAATTACATGACATTGCAAATCTTAGCGATTATATCAATAACTGTCAATCATCATTTCCCTCTACTTGGGAAAATATCCCTAAAGCCTCAAGACTCTCTGAACAATCCTCTTTTGTATTTTGATTTATCCTCAGTTCAAATAAACACCAATTTCCTTGTTACTGGAAACGGGAATTGAAGAAAGAAGGCTGTCTTTGGGTTGGTTGAAAGAACTGCTGGGGCCAGATCTCTCCCTTCCATGCAGCAGTCTGGTGTGCTCAGTCCAGCGTGCAAAGGCGCTTGCTGGCAGAGCCTGGATGTCTGATGGCAATACTGAGGTCCTACCTGCACCTGCCTGTTCACTGCACGATCAGGGCATCACTGAGCTGGCTTTGAAGCATTCATTCCCTTCCTTAGAAACTTTTTGTCACAATATTTTGCTTAACAGTTTCTGATTTTTACTTTTTGGGACACCTTTTAATGCTTTCTCTAGAGCTCTAACACATTTTGAAGTCTGGTTATGGCTGTGGGCTTTTGGTGAAACACGAATTGATCTTTTAAATCAGGCTGACTTTATCATATCACAAAGCGTAAGAAATCCTTCATCCCTGCCAGAAAGAAGTTGCTTTGGATATTACAGGAGAATGTGACACAGACTATTTGATCTAATGGCTGAAAGTGCTTTCAACAAAACGTGATGTTGACTCTGTTCTTTAATCTCATTTGTCCTCTTAAAACTCATTTCTTGAGTGTTTCATGTCTGTCTGCTCATTTTGTGCGTCGAACTGAGTAATGCAGTTCTGCAAAAATGAAGCCAGTAACATAGATTTTAATGCTGAAAACTGAAGCTGCAGAGCATTATCGCACATGAACAGCTTTATCACAGACAGACCTGTTCTTACAGGTGCTCTGTAAAGCTGTTAGGGAGAGTAAAACACCTGGAATCTTCAGAGCAGAGTTTGAAGAGTTTGGCACTTGGATGCATTTGGTTTTTCCTGACATCTGTGTGCCATTTCGGCTTGCTTTTGTGTTGTGGTTTATCCCAGCCGGCAGCTAAGCACCACCCAGCCAGTCCCTCATTCCCTCCTTGGTGGGATGGGAGAATCAGAAGGGTGAAAGTGACAAAACTCATGGGTTGAGGTAAAGACAGTTCAATAGGCAAAGCAAAAGCCACGTGCACAGGCAAAGCAAAAGCCACGTGCACAAGCAAAGCAAAACAAGGAATTCAGCAGGCAGGTGTTCAGCCATCTCCAGGAAAGCAGGGCTCCACCATGTGTAACAGTTACTTAGGATGACAAACGCCATCACTTCGAACGTCCCCCCTTTCTTCTTCTTCCCCCAGCTTTGTATGCTGAGTGTGACATCGTATGGTTTGGAATATTCCTTTGGCCAGTTGGGGTCAGCTGTCCCACCCGTGTCCCCTCCCAACTTCTTGTGCACCCCCAGCCCCCTCGCTGGTGGGGTGGTGTGGGAAGCAGAGAAAGCCTTGACTCTGTGTAAGCACTGCTCAGCAATAACGAAAACACCTCTGTGTTATCAACGCTGTTTTCAGCACGAATCCAAAACACAGCCCCATACTAGCTACTGTGAAGAGAATTAACCCTATCCCAGCCAAAACCAGCACACTTTGCCAAATCATAAATACTCTACTTGCTATATGTAGCCTTCACAATAAAACAGAATTTGAGAGGGGAGGAATAAGCACAAATGAAAATAGGGTCTTGCTGTATGTCTCCCTAAGGCATTGTATTGAGTCTGCGTGGCAAGGTTGTGGTAGCAGCAGGGCTGCAGGGGTGGCATCTGTGAGAAGCTGCTAGAAGCTTCCCCTGCGTCCAACAAAGCCAGTGAAAAGCCAGGGCCAGCCGGCTCCAAGATGGACCCACTGCCAAGGCCGAGCCCATCAGTGATGGTGGCAGCACCTCTGGGAGAGCAGAATTAAGAAGGGGGGAAAAAAAAGGTCATGCAGCATTTGCAGTGGGAGAGAGGAGTGAGAAGATGTGAG
>NW_010555031.1:0-2088 GCF_000687285.1 Phaethon lepturus | reverse complement strand
CCCAAAGGCTCTTTTAAGAGCCACTACATGCGCAAAAAAAAGGGGCTGTAGCACTTTTCAAATGCGCACGCTTTAGAAGTAACAACTTTTTCTTAGTTTTTTGCTAGACTGTAGCATTTTATTTTATGGTCTCAGTTCCTCTGTAGTTTGTTTTTTGTTTTGTTTTCATTTTTTACGACATTGTCTGCACATAAACACCTGTCTTCTATAAACCCCACAAAGCTCTAACCTTCCTGCTCTGCCTTTCATGGGTGCTTTGCAAACACTGAAGGGGAGTAACAGACACTTTTATGGATAGAAAGGGAGGGAGGAGAGGCGGAATTTGAGGTGGGGGGTGAGGTCAGTCTATTAGTTTAAGGGTGGTAAGCAGAGAACATCAGGCTGAGTGGAGGTTTTTACATGGCTATGACTACGCCGGACTCGAAACAGCTTTGAGGGGGAGAGGGGAGAAGGGGGCACGGGTCTGTATGGGATGGGTCTGGGCTCGGGAACAGTGCACCTTAAGGCAAGTGCAGAAACTTGGCGCTGCTCACTGGAATTGTTACAGTGGAACCTGGCTAAGGCAGTCTGTTTTCAAGGGGGCTGCCGCCTTGCTCCAACATTTGTTAAGACCAGGAACAATCTGTCTCAAAAGACTGGTTTTGAGGCTCTCCTCAAAACGATGGATGACCATGCTGAAGAAACAGGGCACATAAGGTTTCTTTCTCACAGCACAGAAACACACCTAAAAAAGGCAAGAAACTATGATTGAAAAGTACTTTGCACAAGAATAACTGGATTTGTTACCACTGATAAGATGAAACTGGAGGAAAAAAAGTTTATATATTTCCTGGGGTTTTGTGGGTTTTTTTGGTTTTTTGTTTTTTTTTGAGGGGGTGTGTTTGTAATAAGAGTTTTATAAAAATCTTAGAGTGGAAATACGTGTATTCTTCCAATAATGAGTCTACGTGTATTTGTCTTTGAACTTGCACTTCCCCAGGTAGTGATCACAAGTTTTTATGCATCTGAAAATATGCTCAGTTGTCAGATTTCTAGGATTCTTCAGAGGATACTTACAGGATATATGTATGCAGCTTTCAACCTCCCTTGTAGGGACCCACTTTTGCTCGAATCATTACTGAGAGACATGCACACAGGAGTGACCAGTCTAACAAGAGCCTGAGCATTAAAAGAGGAATTTAAGAATTACGCCTCAGATTCGTAACAGGGAGTAATAGCAGTTTCTGCACAATTTCAGGAAACATCTTCCCATCTTCTCCCCAGCTGCAAAAGCTCACAGTTAGTACCTGAGGCATAGCAGTGCTGCGTGCTGTTAAAAGGCAGAGCTGTCACCTTTTGCCATTAGAGGCTCTGAGCACCGTTCGCATTCTTTCTCTTAGAGATGCTTGCTGCACTATAGACACAACCTGTTAGAGACAGCACTGGGATGGGTGAGAAAAGATGGTGGAAAGACTTGCTGAGTGTAGCCATCAGCCCAGATTAAGGTTGGTTTGGGGATTTCTTTCCCTTTTTCTCTCTCTCTTTTTTTTTTTTTTCCCCTTCTACATAAAGCCTCCCCCCCAAGTGAGTTTGTCGATCTTCATGGCCTTGTTTTGAAACCAGGTGGCAGTGGAAGTAAAGAACTGCAATGTTACCAAGCAATGAATGGAATGACTGTGCAGTCAATGGTAGACACAGGAGCTAGTCTATTTTTTTAATTTTGTGTCTTTCAACCAGAATGTATAAGAATTTTTTAAGACAGATTTCACCTGTTTATTTGTATGTAAAGAAAAAACTTTTCTGAGTTCATAGTGAATCAAAGAAACACAACTGATACAGAAAAAAATATTGTCTGTTTTTGGAATTGAAGTTTTATACTATGGCCTAATTAAGGTTTCTCCTTGTCTTGAGAGGCAGCATGATGTGAGAAGAGACTTTGACTTACAGCCTGGGGAGTGAAGGAAATCTTCCAATAGGCCAGAAAAGTTCTGTATTCTCTTAAAATTCAGATGACAAAAAGACAGCATCAGCCCTTGCTTCTACAGCTTCAGTTGTCCTAGAGCATATGTAATGTTAATCAGAAAATAATAATAATAATAATAATAATAA
>NW_010555030.1:439-1476 GCF_000687285.1 Phaethon lepturus | reverse complement strand
GGGGAGGCAGAGGTGCTGTGGGGCCGGGGACCCGGGGCAAGCGGGCTGGGCCTCGGAACAGAGCTGGGCGGGAGCGCGGTAATTTCTGTATGAGAAAACAAACCCCAATATGCCAGCGCCAGGGGAAGAGGGTCACGCGATGCAAGAGACCTGGTTCTGATTAGCCTCTCATCTCAACATCCTGGGCTGTGGGGTGTCCTCCTCCAGCACTGGGCCTGGGTCCCCCTTCCCCGGGGGCGAATAAACCTGATGAAGCCCCAGGGTGGTGGAGCAGTGCCCTGTCCTACTGGTGGAGGGCTGGAGCAAATGGTTACCCGGGCTATTTCCAGTTTTGTAACCACGATTTTTTAGGAGAGGTGGGAAAGCAGCCTAGCCAGAAGAACGCGGAGCGACCAAAGGAGTCTGCTGGCCTGTTGCTTCCTCCGGGGAAAAAGAAAAGCAAACAGGAGATGAAAAGGCTGTGATGCTGTCTCCATTCCCAGAAGAGAGCCCTGCCCACCACGCTACCACATTTTTTGTGTGTGGGTGGGTGGAGGAAAAAAAAAAAAAAATCACTCAAAATCTCCTTCCCGACTATTCCACATTGCGTAAAAATATGGTAACACTCATCTGAGGACAGGCTGGAGCCTAAACCTCCTCCCTCCCAGACGGGTGCCGGCGACATTAGGCAATAGCACCTTCCTTTTTCTTCTTGGCCTAGTGATGGATTAATTAGGCTGGGCAAAATGGAAAGCCAGAGGAAAACATTGCCCTGGCCTCGGCTGTGGTTGGGCTGGGCTGGGCCAGGCTGAGCCGAGCCAGGATCCCCGGCGGAGGGCAGGACTCGAGCAGCAGCCTCCCGCGCCCCGGGCAGGGCTCTTGCTGGGACTCCAGCAGATAAAACCACCTTGCTCCATACTTGGATTTTGTGAGGGAGGAGTCACAGGGCTTGGCCGCCTTGTCCCAGGAAGCAGGAGCCTCCCTGGAGCACCTGAACCTCCTCGTGAAGTAGCCGTCCTGTCCCCTCGCTTGGCTGGGGGCACAAGGGAGCGTGCGGG
>NW_010555030.1:0-336 GCF_000687285.1 Phaethon lepturus | reverse complement strand
GGCGTGCACAAGGGAGCGTGCGGGGAGCTTGACCACTTCACTCGGGCCTCGAGCTTCCCACGGCATGGCAGGGTGCCCAGGGTCGACGCCGTAACGCTGCGCTTACCACCATCCCCCGTGTGGCTTAGTCCACAAGCGGGTAAAAGACCATGAATTATTTTCCAGTAGATAGCACGAAAGTGGAGGAAGGAGCATTTACGGGCAGTCTGCTGCCAGTGAGTGTAACGTGAGAGGTAAAAGGTTTCCCCACGCAGCTTGATTTCTTCAATAAGGACCCTGGGGTCCCAGCGGGCATCGTGCTGCCTGCGCCCGGCGTGCGAGGGGAAGGGGACTGGG
>NW_010555029.1:0-861 GCF_000687285.1 Phaethon lepturus | reverse complement strand
CCGGTGGGCGATCAGCGAGGGCAGGGGACAGCCCTTCTGCCGTTAGTGTCGCCGTGGGCTCTTCTCCTTCCCTTCCTTTTCCTTTTTGCCTTTTTATTTCCGTTTCTTGCCTTTTATTTCATTTTCTTCCTCGTTCTTTCCTCTTTTTTCCCATTCTTCCCTTCTCTTTCTTTTCCTTTCTTTCCCTTTTCTTTTCTTTCTTTTCCTTTCTTTTCCTTTCTTTCCTTTTCTTTTAATTTATTTCCCCCTTTTTTCCCATTCCTTTTCCTTACTTTTCCTGTCTTTCCCCCTCTTCCGTTTCTTTCCCTTTTCCCCCTTCCTTTGCCTTTCTTTCCTTTTTCCCTCTTTCTTTCCCTTTTCCCCCTTCTTTCCCTTTTTTCTCATTTTTCCCTTTCTTCAGTTTCTTTCCCCTTTCCCCCTTTCTCTTTTTTCCCTTTCTTGCCTTTTTCCTAATTTTTCCCCTTTCTTCAGTTTCCTTTCCTTTCCTTTCCTTTCCTTTCCTTTCCCCCTTTCTTTCCCCCTTTTCCCCTTTCTTTCCCCTTTTTCCCCCTTCTTTCCCCTTTTTCCCCTTTTCTTTCCCTTTCACCCCACGCTGCCAACAGCTCACCTCTCCTCGCAGCCCACCTTACTCCTGCTCCACCCTCTCCGGCCCCCCCCCGGCCACGGAGCCCTTTTCCAGGGAAGAGGGGCTGTTTCCCTGGGCAGGGCAGGGAAAAGGCACAGAGCAGCCGGCAGCCGGGTGAGGCTGTGGGCAGCCCCGCTGCCACGGGGATGGGCACCGGGCAAGGACCACAGCGGCAGGTCCCTCCTGCTGCCCTCCACTTGCCGGGGCTGTTGTGGGTTTTTTTTTTTTATAGAAAG
>NW_010555028.1:341-22231 GCF_000687285.1 Phaethon lepturus | reverse complement strand
CAACCTTAGTGATTTTGTGATTCTATGATTCATCTTAAACCAAAGGCAAAAGAGAAATGACAGAACAGATATGGTTGAGATATGGGTAGGGCATGGGATGATTTTAGTAAAATCTAAATGAGGGCTTGAAACATTAAGTAATTGGAACGGTTTTAGTTATGTTTAGTATATCTTTTTGAGATAAAACAGTGCGTTGAGAGAGAAGTGTCTGCTTAATTGTTTAAATGGAATAAATTTTATGATTGAAAGGTATAAGTTTGTTTGCTAGGATGGCAAGTACTTCATGTGGATGCTTCTTTTAGCAGAAGACTTATACAAACTTAGAAAAATTACAACATCTGATGTTACTGGAGAGTAACAGAACCATCTACAAATTTTTTGAAATGTGTGCATATGCGGCTGGTATTCAGATTTTGCCAAGAGCAAATGTTCAAAACCTGTGACAATGGACAGGTTTAAGAAGTGTCCTGTCTCAGGGCATGTTTTAACAGAGCTTGCGAACTAAAAAACACTAAGCCTACCGGAACATTACTGGAGTCACCCAAATGAAAAACTGATATTAGAGGAGAGACAGACCTAGAATATAGTTTTGTGTTTAACAGTGCATCACTTTTTCAGCATCATCAAGGAGTCATCTATCTTTAAGACAAGCTTTCATGGCCTCCCTATTCTTCTGCAGCCAAATACAAGTTCAGCTAGGCTAGCAGCTGTGAGGAAAAGGGCAGCAATAGGCCTGAGTTCATAAATGTTCATCAAATTGAAAACAGTGTAGCTGTCTTGGTACCATACTAATCACAGTTTCTAGTTGGTTTGAGTTGTAGACAAAACTTGTTTGCATCTTCTTATAAAAGATTACACAGCTGCACCAGCAGCAGTAGAGCTTGGAGCATACAGATACAAGTCATGAGACTTGCCCACACTTCAAGGGAATTCAAAATATTTCTCCAAAATTGTTTACATTGTGGCCATCAGAAACTCACATTATTCTCCTGTGCTTCAGAATATAGATACCAGTACAGTTACGGTAGGGTCTCCCAGACTTTTATCTCAGATCCACTTGGTGTCCCTCGGGAAAGTTACACCTCAAAAACATGTTTATAGGATTTTTTGCTGGGTCTGGATGCATGTTAGCTGGCAAAAGGAATTTAGACTCTTAAACAGTGCTTTTGTCTCTTTTAGGAAGAAAATTTCAGCTCTGGAAAGCTGTCTGGCTCCTTAAAAGAAATGTTTTGGGGAATTCTGAAGAGCACTTACTTTCTTCCTGAACAAAATGGAGATAAGTTAAAAAGTCCAGTATGCAGCTGAACATAATGAAGAGTGTGTAGGAGCCAGTGTATGACACTGGTTATGCGGCAGCAATTGATGTTCTAAAATAATATCTTGTCTGAGTCATAGCAACGTAATCATTGCCTAGGTGTGGAGATTTACAGTAACAATTTGGCTCTTCAAATGATTCACTGTGTGGCCCTCAGCAAACTACTTAATTTTGTCTTTCAATTTCCTTGGCTATGAAATGGAGATAATTATATTTCTGGAGCTTTATAAACACTTTGGGATCTATAGCTGGAAAGTACATAAACGTGCTAAGCAACAATACTAGATTTTTTTTCTCTAGTTAAGACACATACAAGACCAGCTTCATTCACTTAGTTTTCATTATGCAACCTGAAGCTGATAGAATACAAAATTGCTCTTGAGCAAATTTATAGAAAGACTAACTTTATCATCTTTATTCTTTTGTTTGTTAGGGATTTTTCCTTTTTTGACTCATTTTTTAAACGTTCTTACCGGCTTTCTCTGCTTTTCAATAGAAGTAAATATACCAGTGCGATGCCAGACATGTCTATCAGACTTGTAGTGGCTGCTGCTGTGCAAGATGTGTTTGGAAGAGGAACTAGCCAAGTGGAAATCATACCATTGCCATTGACAGCAGCCACAAATTTGGCTATAATTTCAGCATGTAAAGGGACTAGATCTTCCATCATTGTAAAGCGGCCACTTCTGGGATAAAACATTAACAGCAAATACTGATTTTGAATTTAATCATTAAACAACACTTTGGGACAGAATATAAAGTTGCTAAGAAAATTATGGAGGCAATATGTTAATTTTCTGAGTTTTAATTTAACTAAGACCTGGATGATAATACCTATATTTATTCCAATGCACTTCCATTATTCAAAACATATACTATACTATGTATATCATTATATGTTAGGAGTTGCCAACAGCTAAGGGTTCTCCTCTACCTCCTACCTCTTCTTGGCACTTCCCCCTTTCCCAGGCAGAAGCTTATACACAAAGATCACCTCATAGCTTTGACACTAGAAACACTGCTGTGCAAGGATATTTACTGCACAGCTCTGACTCCCACCCACCCCTCTGTGGTTGTCACCTGCATCTCTCCCCACCAAAGCTCTAAAATCCAATGCTAGTGAGAAAAGAAAGTTGATGTGTTAATCAAAGTCTAATGCTTTTATATTCATAGCTCTCCTGTCCCCTGTTGGGTGTATGTTACTATTTGCTAGAATGTCTATTTTATCTGAAGATCAACTGTTATCAAATAGGATATTTCTGGTTCTAGAAAACTATTGCTAGTGTCGTTGATTTGCTGTAGCTTCTCAAACTCTGTAAGACAGCTGTATTCACAAAAAAATCTCTTTCTTCCCCAGAAAGGAGAGGAAAAATGAATATGTTTTGATTTAATGTGACTTCGATGATATATGTAATGTTTCTCTGAGTTATTTGGCAACTCATTCAGGTTTGTACATAGAGGGTTCAAAAGCAAAAGTTGTACTTGACAGATTTACTGATAAAGTATTTTTTCTTCTCTTTGTGGTGTAACTGTCACAGGATGACACAGACAAGTAAAAAGAAAAGAACTGTCTGGATAAAAGTAGGACTATCCCTTTTAAAAGCTGGTGGTAGTAAGAGGAAAGTGTCTGGAGACTACAGTTCGTTTTGGTCTAGGGAATCAATTTGTTTCCTATTACCTTCTGGTAATTTGTTCTGTTTTTTAAGTTGAGCCATGAGGTCAGGGTTAACAGGCAGGGATACAGGCTCTCTTCTAGGCTGGAAAATTTCCAGTAACAACTGCAGAATATTGCTGTCTTATCCTAGTGCTTTCATACTGATGACAAAAGATACCAGTTTGCGTCAAAATTTTATCTTAGTTAAATCTAGACAACTCTACTGATACAAGTTTTGCTGCAACCGAAACTCAGTAGAAATCCAAAGTATTTCTTGATCTACACCTTGCTGATCTCCTTTCTTGTCCTTTTCCTACAAGACTAAACAGTACCAGTTCTGCACTTCCTAGGAATGAATTCCTGTTTCATCTTGAATCTGAAACACTGGAGAATTAGCATTCTTTTCACTTCTTCAGGTCAGTGTTTATGGGGTCTAGCCATTAATGACAGTTGGGTCCTGGACATTTAAGCCTTCATTGCACTGCAGGAGTTAGGTGCATAGCAAAAATTATTCCTCCAATTTTACGGCACTAAAAAAACCAAGAAATGGAAAGTTAGCTTCCTGTTTATAACTAGATGTCTTGGCTTCCAGTATCATTTTACTTGAAAATCTAGAGAAAGGGAAAAATCCTAACTAATAATTCAGTCATTCCTCTAGTTTAGTTTCCCCAGCAGCCCAACACTGAACTAAACAAGGGTTCTGTGCTGCCAAGCTCTAGTTAAAATCCATATGTTCACCAAAATACCATCACTTATGTCATGCAGGTTCTGAATCATTAGGTATGATATTCACATTATTACTCACTAAACAGTTTCTTATACTGTTCAGGCCAATGCATATCAAAATTCATGAATTCTGATGGTTACAAAGAGCTTTTAATGATACCTTCAGAAGATGAAATATATAGGTTTCAAAAAGGTATGCGAAAATATGGATATTAGGCATAATAGTTAGAGGTAGGAGGAGCACACAAGATCAACAAGCCAGACAAGTTCAGAAACCTTTAGTGATTGTGTAGCGATCTGTAATGAAAATTCAAGTACCTTCTCTTTAATGATCCATTTATCTCTTCGACATGATTTTCTATCATTCTAACTGGCATGGCTCCTGTTTTCTGAGTGTTTATTGCAAATTTGTTGTGTCAAACAAGCCTTTAATACCACACAGATCAGGCTGCTTCCTCAAGATTTCCTTTGAACAAATTCTCTTTTCTAAGGAAAACACAGATGAATTATTTTATGTCTGAAGTAGTAATACTGTTATGATTCTTGTGGTGAAGAAGGAGGAGAATTTTAAAGTCTCTAAAATGTGGTGAATTGTTTCCGTACCAGGAGGTTAACTGTATGGAGTCATCACTTTTAACCTATACTATACTTTATGTAGATCAGGGTGGAATTCAATCGGGGAGGATAGGATATCTAAAGGGGTAGTGTTTTCTCCAACAAAAACTGCTAGTTCATATATCCTCTAGGTACACAACGTGAGACTGGTTCTGCCACAGTACAGAGTACCCCGTAACATGGCAACAATATAGAGTTCTGTTGGTTATTACCTCTTCATGAAGAGACTTGGCTGTTTGGATTTTTTGCTTTGTCTTTGCACGTGGGATAGAATAACTGTGCGATTGCAGCTTCCTTCTGAAACACTGGGCTACCTTACTCTCTATTTTAAGAACCACATCAAATTGAAGACTCTCAGTTTCAATAAGTGTTAATAGCAAAAATAACACTTTATTTAAACTCAGAGTATTGGGAAAAGAGTGTTTAAACCCCATCCTGAAACTTGTTCATTCAGTAGAATCTTTCCAGTCTAGCTGTCTCAGTTATTTGAACCAATATTTACTTAAATTTACGGACATGTTTCTGTATGTGACATCTTATTACAAATCATCAAAAATTACCCTATGACTTGCAGTACTGATCTCGCATACTTTAATATGTGCACAAAGGGAACCCTGTGAATAGTTAAGCTGGGGTATAAATTCAGAGCATGCAGGCACTCCACAATATCCTCCTGTGCACAGTCTTCCTGTGGGTACCTCGCTCCATTTTGAAAGCGGTGCATCACTACAGAAGGAGACCTGTCACAGAATAGTTAATAACTTTGTACATTAACACTCTGTAGTACAAAAACTTCTCTGAATCATTAGTAAGTAATTTTTATTGATTTCAGAACCCTATTAACCTTAAAGATGTTCCTCACATATGGTAGAATCACTCAGGAAGGCAAGAGCAAACCCTAAATTTGAGGCTTTGGGCCCTAAGAAGCATTCCCTTAACTCTCTTCCATAATCTCTCCTCCCAACCTTGCAGATTCTGAATATTTCTATTCCCCTTACTGTTTATTATGGCTTACTCTGTAGGTTACTGCCACAATTGCTACTAGTGGCTATCCAGTTGCTTGAAGTATCTGAGAGAGACCTGGGGAGCAGAACAAAGAGTAAGCTAATGACAGCAAGCTGGAAAATCAGCAGCTCTAAACTTTGTAATAGTGATATAGGGTAGAGTATGGGAACGTTGGTGAACCAATAGGATTTCCTTGTCCTTCAGCCTCACATCCATTGCCTACATTAAAAATAAATGAGAATTCTGGGGTAAAAAGTAATATTGTATATTTTGTATATTGTATATGTTTTTAGTAAGGACTTGGTTCTTCAAAACGGAATTATGAGCATCCCATATCTTGTGTGATACCTGATAGTTCTAACTGCTATTGAAGTCTAGATTAAGAAAGTCCCCTCTAGAGTGATTTAGAGTAATCTAGGGAGTCAGGGTTGGGAAAAATTATTTTCTGTATTATATTCCACCTGCACTTGTGGCAAGATTTCAGCTTTGTAAGGATATTCATTGGATGTAAATGCAAATCCCCCCTACTTCAGGCTTTAAAAAAAAAAACAAACCCCACAGTCAGAGAAGTCTTAAAACAGGACTGATGTTGACTGTAAGAGTAATTTTGAGAGGTTTTAGTTACATGATTGCTGACTTTGATGAAGACATACCTGAATACTGAGACATTACTTGAGGAGAAAGTAATCTCAAATTACCTCAGATCATAACTTTAACAATAAAAAAGCAATAGTAATGAGGACAAACATTTCTTTTATGATTGTATATTTATCCTTATAATGAGAATATAACTTTGTTTCCTTCAAACCAATAATACTCTTTCTTCAATTATTTGCAAATTCCCAACATTATGTTTTTATGCACTGTGCTATAATCCTTACACATTAGCTTCTTTTTCTTTCTCTCACTCAACAAATTGAATAAAAAAAAGTAGTGAGGACAGACATATATAGAGTTACCTATACTTTTCCCAGAAAGATGACAAATAGAATTTTATCACATTTCTAAGTTCAGGTAATAGGAAATACCCTTGTAAATTGGGGATCTAATATTACAGATGAATTAACTGCTTTTTAAAAGATTATTCTTAACAAATTCTGTAGTTCATATATCAATGTTGGCATATAAGGGAGGATTAAACCATGATCTAGCACAGGACCCAGCTCTGTAAGTAGACACAGTGAAGTCACTTGTCATTATTTCTATACGCAGATGCTTTTTACTGCATTGAATGTCTCCCTTATTGTCCCTGAAGAAGCTTCTGAATCATTTTTACAATTAATAGACTGATGTCAGAAAATAGGGAAAAATGTAAGATGGTGCTCACTGCTTTAGCACAAGTTCAAATGACCTAATTTATTACTTTGATGTGATGTTTCTCTTATGACTCAAGTATTTTACAGATTAATCCAAAAGATGTGATTAAAACAGAAAACAGCTGCAATGTTTGATTAAGGTAAATCAGGCTCAGCAAGTGTGTCTCGTAACTGGAGTCCTTTTAGGTATTGCACTAAGTATTTTTTGTAACCCTCTCATCATCTTATATCACTGCAGTGCCCTTGTAAAGCAGATCCCCCAAACATTTGTTTAACTCTAAATGTTTAGACTCGTGCTTTAAGTTAACCGCTTTAAGTTATGTGTCCTGACGACTTGCCTGTTTCTAATGCAGGATTTAAGAGTCCTGGTACTACTGACATTTTGTTAGTTGTTCTGTAGACTGAATTTGAAGATTTTGTTTTTAATTGGGTAAAATAGAGCAGTATTTTACTGTTTGCAGTTTATTGGAGGTATGTTAAGCTCCACTGAGGTTTCAGGGATCAAAAAATCAACCAAAGAAAGAAAGAAGAGAAAAGTGAATCAGCTGGGTTATATTAGTAAATAATTTAGAGTGTTTAAAATAACAATGTTCACACATTTTTAATTTAAAGCCTGCTAAGTCCTTTTAAAATTCATTTGTATTTGCAATTACTTAAACTGTGAGCTGTGCACTGGAGGGAGTGAAACTATAGATTTTAAGTACGTAGCTGGAGGTAATATATAAATTCAATTGATCAGTCTGGCAGAGAATTGATGCCACAATTTGTACCCAGTGGCACTTTCTCTTTCTTACCCGACTGGCTTAGAACATTATCAGAAAGTCAATATGATACGCCAATATAGTGATATACTTGCAGTCATAAGTCCCTTGTTTAGATTAAACCGTAGGTGCTCGCGATGTGGATTGTAATGGCCAGACAGCCTGACTCCATCCTACTATGAGCTGTTCTGAAAGCCCTCGACTCAACTTAACTCCGAGGTTTCATATGGTTATCAATGGCCCCAGCAGCCAGCCAAACCAGTAACAGAGGACGTCTGTCTCTGCAAGGCAATGCAGTGGGCAGGGAACAGTGTGTGTGCAATGCTCCAGTCTGGCTGCAGTCCCCTCTCTATCAGCTGCCTGTCTCTAGCAGGCTTTGCACTCGTCGGGGTCAGGTTTCCTTTATAACTCTTCTTTAGTCTCATGTTTTGGTTCTCCCTCTTCCTTGTAATTTATTAATGATTTCACCTCCTCTGCATTATCTTTCGAAATCCTTCCATTCTATAAAAGGCATCTTTATGAAGCCTGATGAGGAATGACTTCCAAAGTCTGCTTTTTGAGAATGTGCTTTTCTGTACTAGAGGCTTGTACAAATATAGGCTTGTATTTGTGGCTGCACTGAGAACTGGATCAGGCTGCTAGCTAGCTGCTAATTTCATACAAAACACTTATTTGAGTAAAACCCCATTATGCCTGGTGTGACACATAAAACTAGAAGGTCATCCACAAATCTGCCCTGCATATATTTTCCTCCCAGGGATTTCAGTTGTGTATAGTATGTACAGTAGCATCTGACACATCACTGCACGTGTGAATTTTTTCCTGTAGCAATGACCCTTACCTCTCCACCTACATACCATGTGATGCTTAGAATCAGAGAAATAGTGAGGAGAGCTGTTGGGTCAACAGTTGTTTAACCCTCTCTGTCATAATGCAGAATTATTCTAGACAGTACACCACAAGTACTTTGTTTTGTTCAGCCTTAAGTGACACAGCTGATAAGCTCTTCCACCACTTTCCCCTCCTGACACTTACTAGACTTCATTGTTAGGAATTGTTTCCTGGTCCTTGGACTAAATTCTCCTGTATTCTGGTTTATATCTAATATGTTCCTGCTCATTTATTCTCTCCAAAACAGCTCCCACTTTTAGTTTTCTTTTTTGAACAGTTCTCTGTAATCCCTGTGGTTTCTACTGTAGAGTAATCTTTAGAATGGACTCCTTTCAGAGGCATGGGACTACTGTTTGTTCCCTTGATGCAGCGCTCGTTGCTGACAAGGACTAGGAGATTACTCTCAAGTTACAGTTAGTGTATAGGTGTGAAACAGTTTATACAGTGTCTCACCAATGGAAGGGAATTGCGTCTGTTTTCTTAGATGAAGAGAGATAATTCTGAAACCTCACAGTATGTCTATGTCTTGCGGTATGCAGTATTATATTTTCTATTTCCACTAATCTGATCCCATGTAATATCTGGAAAATGAAAGTGTCATAGTTATTTGGTGACCTGTTAAAGTCAATTGTAGGCAAGTCCGCATGGGTAAAGCTCTCCTGCAAACACTCATACATGCACTTGCCTTTATGTTCATGAGTAGTTATGTTGTTTTCATGGATAAAGGAAAGCTGACACCTAAGTGTCAAAAGGACAGGGTTTTAGACTGCAGTTACAGGGCTAGGCAGTAAAATGTTTGTGTAGCACAGAAGATGCACATAAATTTCCTGTGCCTTGCATATGTCCATGTCAATGACTTAAGTAGAGTGTGGGACCTCTAATCTTGTCCTCTAAGCTAACAAGCTGTACTTGTTCTGATGCTGTTTCATACTGATCTGTTCAATCATCAGTGACAAAATCTTCTAATTGTAGATTTGATTCTACTCATGACAACAAACATTTTGTTAGACTGAGATCAGGGTAGAACCAGTCTCAATCCATTTGGCTTTTCTATTTTTGTACATTGATTGTTTATCAGGAAATAAATAAATGTGAAGGTAAAGGACTTATGCACATCAGGGCAGAAAGCAATAGCCATTAAGCCTGTAACTTACAGTATATGCCCTTTTAGCAATAAGGACACTGCTTGAAATTGTCAGTGTGACAGATTTACTCTTAATAGCTTAAGCAAATTTCACAGTTTACCCAGGTCATTTTGAAGTAAGAAACATTAATGTGTTTGGAATGAAAATTAAAGATTATAAACTTCACACACATCTGCAGAGAGTCAGCCATATGTTTCATGTGTTTATTTAAAATATTAGGAGGTGCTTGTTGGGATAGAATATGTTTCCTCTGTGTGTATAATATAAATAACCTGAAGGCATTTAAATACATTTTGACATTTAAGCATATGTTTAAATCAGTTTTAACATATTCAGTCCTGTTCTACCATCGCACACACACGACTAGAGAGCGTAGAACTTTCCCCGTATAACTGCTCGTACAATGCAAAGTGCTCTATGTGGGTTCTTATTGTATCAAGTCACGGAGCAAAACAAGGAAGGGGAGAGAAGG
The DNA here is from genome assembly GCF_000687285.1 of Phaethon lepturus. Lineage (NCBI taxonomy): Eukaryota > Metazoa > Chordata > Aves > Phaethontiformes > Phaethontidae > Phaethon > Phaethon lepturus. The sequence goes on along the minus strand of NW_010555028.1, from coordinate 12,331 downwards.
AGGAGAAAAAAGGGTGGAGGTGTGTGTACCTGCACCGTACGGTGAAGAGGTGATTGTCTCCCCTCACGAAACTGGGCTGCTCTTGCCTCTGCTACTTGCATTTCCTTGTGGGATTGGAAGGGCAAGCTACCGTTTTGCAGCAATGGGCTATGCTTCCAGCAGCAGCGGGCTCATAGCAAGCATAATTTACCCAGAGCATGTAACGGGATTAAGTACAAGGTTTACTTTGGACATGCATTTTTTAGTTGTTGCAGTGGTCTTGGAGTTTTGCTGTAACTGGTTTGGCTCAAAGGTGATCACTCTTTAAGTAGTATATAATATATAATATATATAATAATGATATGCAAAATTGTTTAGTGAAAATCAGCACCAGTTGCTGCTAAAAGCGGGGTGCCAGTAGCACAGTTTGCTACTGATGTCATCGTTGCTGTTACAATGATAGCAGTGGGACATTTTAGAGATACAAAGGTGACATAAAAAAAGTTTTAGGTCTCTTCTACTGGATGCTGAGCCTTTGAACGTAATCCTGGAAAATAATTCAGCATGTGTTTAAATAGAGAGGAATGTTCATCTACTCATAGCTAACATTTGCGAGCTTGCTCAGGCATTTCCAGTTAAGCGCACACCTAATCGCTCTGCTGGACTGGGCCGGAACACTTAACATTCTGTAGGATTGAGCCCTAAGTGTCTAATTACCATAAAAAATATACGGTGGGGAATGATTATGCACTGGTAGGGGGGATGGTAGAGTAACTCTAATAAATCTTTTTGATCTTTAATTTCTCTACTAAAGTATAAATCAGCTCTGTATTTTTCTAAAGTCTGGGTTGGTAACAGATATTAATGTAGCTGAGGCTAAAATTAAGATGGTGTGTCTGAATATTATTGGAAGGAGTTGACTGTATCACTGAGGGTGGGGTTTTGTGGGAAGATGAAGACAGTATGTTGAAACAGCATAGCTTTTAGTGTAAAACAGGATGCATACCACAGCATGCACTTGCAGTGAAGGGACAGTCTTCCTCTAGTCCCCTTGTAAATCTATCCAAGAGAGTATGTTGATGAAAACTAGAAGATACTTTTTTGTGGAGGAGAATGAGTCTGAATGTTTAGGTGTTAAGACATGGGCTGAGATTACCCTGGTTGCTCATCTCAACTTCATTATTAATAGTCCTTGATGGCTGTAGATCCAGATTTCCAGTTAGTGTGAATTTTTCTAACACTGTACTTTTTATGTGGGTTAGACTTAAGAAATGAATGTAGGCGACCTTAATTCTCTGTTAACATTTTTGTGCGTATGGGAATATATTTATACAGGAATATATTTATATACACATATACTTGCAGACATACAAGTAAAATATAGCAAAGATACATTAATTTTACATTGATTCAAAATATTTACAGTTTCAGTTAAGATGATCATGCTAAAGTGACAGAAAATAGTAAGTATTAACATTGCACTGTAAGTAATGACATGTGCTGTAGATCCTCACAGAAAAAAACAATTGCCTGTGGCATCCACAGAGTATTTAAATTGGTAATCTCAAAAGAGAGGAAGCTTAGATTTTCAAGCTTGTTTTCAGAAAATCTTATCTTAGCTGAGAGTTGCAAGTTTAGGGGGAGTTTATAATTTAGAGTCTGTTTTGTTTCTTTTTCTTGAGAGCTAGGAAAAAACTTCTTGGATAGGAGCAGCTTTCACTATCTTTTAGATATATTACAATTTAACTACAAGGTTAAAATCTCAGAATAATGTCATGCCTGAGAGAGTTTCAAGGTGAAGGTATATTTCACCAGCATAGACCCATTTTGTCATTATATATTCCTTTCATGATTTTTGCTTTTTTTTCCATTTGCTTCTCATTTTTTATATTACATGACAATTAAGCAACTCTTGCCACACCCATGAAAGCTGCCCTTCAGCAGATAGGTAACATGATGTGTCAGTAATGCGTATTCTCTGCAAGTCTAAAAGGGTGAAAAGAATTTCATAAGCCTTTGTTTGAGCCTTCCTTGGCTCAAACACAGTTTTTCACAAGTGGGTTCCTACTGTTCTGCTCGGCCCTGAGTTAGAGGAACCGTTCAGCACAGTGTAAAATCAGAGGTTTATGGTCCTCACGGTCTAGAGGAAGGATGGAGAATGATGTCTCTCTCTAAAATCTGAGCACAGGGCATGCAGAGAAAATAAATGAGTAAAATGCTTGCAGTTGTCTGGGAATATGCGAAGAGGTTTGTTAATGTTGTACGTGTGCATGACATTGTGGTTTGTTGTTTTTTCCTATTGGACTCTTCTCAGTTCTGGTTAACACCTAGTCCTGAAACACCTCAGTGCTGGGAACGCAGCTATAAACATTCCACAACATTGTTTAACAATGTCTTTTGTATAGAGATCTTTTAATATTTTCCCACTAAAGTAGTTGTTGCTCAGTCAAGGAGTCTCATTGATAATTCACTTGGGTAACAGATGAAAGAGAACTGAGGATCCAGTCCTGTGATGTACTGAGAAACTCCTCAAAGGCATTAAGTTGCTTAAGGTAACCAAGATCACTTTGTGCCGCATGGTTCTTTAGTTGCTAAAGTTATCCACCTAAAGAAAGTAACACATATAGAAGGCAGAGTTAGAGCTGATGGAGAAAAACACCAAGCATACCATGCTCAGTGTTATTTACAAGCATGTTTGACATTTCTTAGTTTCTTCAATTGTATTTACATTGTTAATAAGGATAAAAATCTCAGATTTTTTTTCTTTACTTTAAGAATGCCAGAATAATTATTCAAAGGAACACATCAGGTCAAGTGTTAGCAATATGTGCTTTAAATAAAAATAAAGAGGAGGAAAGAAAAACGCCACACACAAGAACCAACCATCTGTCTAAAAAGCTCTTATAGCAGCATCAGTCTTGGTAAGGATTCAAAAAATACAGTATAATTTCTGTGTTAAGATTTATTATAAGAATTAACATATTTACCTCAATTAAATGATCCAAAGTAACTTCTGTACAAAGTATAATTACAATGAAATTATCATAGCCAGAAAGTACAAAATGAACAGATCTTCTTATATGGCTGGTTTTGTGTGAAAATATTACTTAAGATAAACAGCAGTTTTCAAAAGCAGTGTCTTCAAAATGTGATGTAAAGTGATTCAATTCCTTTGGTGTAGAGTCTATGAAATATTAAGAGAACTTGGATTTTCCTCCCATTGCTGAATGAACAAAGTACAATGAGTGTTGGCATAAAAGTCATTAAAGGCCAAAAAAGTCAGAACTAAATTTTTGGTGTGAAAAATCCTCAGCAAATCTATTGTCCAGATAGAGCTATCCATTGTATAATTGGGGTTGCCAGGCTACAGCTAGTTTTTTACTCAAGGCTTAACTTTTTTGTGTGTTGACTGTAAAGTAAAACAACTCTAGGCTAGACTCTCAGTGGCAAAGAACATAAATTTCCTGTAGAGACTGGAGTATTACTTGGTTGATTCAGGTCTTGAGGAAGAAAGTAAGTAGTGAACATTATTTTTCCTGGTGACCCTGATGGTGTAAAGATGTTTTTGAGGAGGAGGAGGTGAGATGAAAAAAGGTTAGAATACAGACCATTCTGAAGGAAGCACTGGGCAAATTAAGTATGTATGACATGTTTGAAGTTACATTCTATAATAGTCATTGCATTTCATGTTGCATCTTAAATGTGAACTGGGTAACATTATGGAACACAGTCCTGGGAAACAACGCATTAATTCATATAATCTGTGTGCTGAGGGAAGGAACACAGATTCAGAAGCCTGGAGAGCATAAATCTGGTGCTCAGTCAGCATGATCTTGTGTTATGGCCTATATCATAGGGTGTTATTGTGGCCTCATGCTCCCACTCATGCAGCATTTGGCTTGTAGATTTTTGCTGCATGCACTCCTACTAAATAGTCACAGCGTAGCCATCCCTCAGCCTGCGTACTCTCTGCTCCTCTGTTATTTGTGGGGGACTTCTGCTGAACTCTCTTGTGTTTTTAGTCCTCATTGGAGTTTTATGGGACTGGATTAATTAGTCCTCCCAGCATGAAGCCCCTCCATATATTATTACAGCAATGAAAATATCACCACTTGCATAAGTGTTTGATCTTAGTCAACATATCTGATAGGTTTTGTTTTGGAGTTGGGGTTAATCCCATACTGAACATCTACAGATTTGAGAGAAATTCCAGTCAGAAACTGTACAGGCGTTTCAGGTTTATTTGTAGTTAGACGTATGATTGGGCTTGACCCCTCTGTCTGGTTTGATCCTGAAACGTGCAGACGTTACGCTCTTTAAATGGAGTCAGAAAAAAAAAAAATCAGTGTGGATCTTTGAAAGGTACTGTGTTGCCTCTTTTATTCAGCACAATGCACTGAACATGTTGTGTGCATTTCTCCATGTTTAACGGCTCTTTTATCAAACAGAGTTGCTTTAAGCAAAGGAATAAAATAAACTGTGTGCAAGTTGTTTCCTTGGCTTCCAATACCCTCTCTCAATCCAAATATGCTGTTCCCTTATTGCCTGCAAATCAAACTGCATGTATAAAAAGGGAATTAAAAGGTTTATCTGCTTCCATTAGCAAATATTGTATCTAACAAAGAGATTCATGTAATGAATAAACAAACACATAGGAGGCACACAGATGTTTTGCCTAAGTATTTTGGTTTTTTTAAATAATTTCTGAAAAACACAGTTGAGTCTCCTTAATCGGCACCGGGACCCCAGCAGAGAGGGGAACATGACAATTAAGCAATCAGTCCAGTGATCAGAGGTGCCATGGGATATCTATGCACCTTTTGTGTTGGTAGACAGCGTGTGCCAAATCCACAGCTCATGTAAAGTAAATTGGCACAGATTTATTGAACCCTGATGTTCTGACTCTTGATTTGTGCATTTGTGTACTCGAGACACTTTAACTTCTGCCAATGTCAAACCTTTAAGTAGAAGAAAAGCAGAACTGAACCAGGATTTGCATGCTGTGTCAACTTATGCATGTTTCAGTGCCTTTGCAGGGACTAAAGTAGCTTTTGGATACTGTCTAAAACCTAGGCATGGAAGGAAGATGATCTAGGTACAATACCTAGCTCTGTTATTGACCTTGAAGAAGTAAGTTTATCTCTTGGTAGCAGATACTATTACATTCCAACCTGTAAAAGTAGAATTATGGTATCATACCATTGTGCTGAGGTTGTCCATGTCTATAAAAAAAGGGTCAGTGCACTGAGAGAGAAGATGCTAGAGAAGCTAAAAAGTCTATAATTTTTATTAGGAATTAGACTCTGCCATTTATGGCTTTTGGATTTACTTATGTGTGTGGTCATAATCTTTCATCTGGCTACAGTGACTCCTGTAAGAGGTTAATTTGTAAGGGTTAATTCTGAGAAGTTGCTATGAAAATGTGTCCTCAGGGAGGGATTGGCCAATTAGAACTTGCTCTTATGGTATAATATTTGCAACTTCATAACCTTTACTAAGCCTTTAATATGGCTTCAAGAAAAAAAAATGAGTGCCGTTGGTTCTCAGGGAAGATCCTAAGGTACATAAATATGAACTAAATTTTAAAACATTGCTTGAAGTTAGGTTCTCAAATCTATATACAGGCACTTAAGGAAGTGGAAAAATTTTCAAGAACGCTGAGAATTGAAATTTGAATCCAGTCTGAGCTGGTGGGTTACTCAGCACTTCTGGAACACAGCTTACTTATCAAATATCTGAATATGGATTTAAATTATAATTTTCAAGCATTTATCTTTACCTAACTTTCCAGACCATGGAAAATCATTACTTTAAAGACTTACTTTTCCTCCTATTTCTTAAACAGTATTATTGCTACCAAGGCTGTTTAATTCCCAACTACCTACATCTATGTCTGAAGGTGCTGGTAGACTAAGTAGATTTGTCTGGACTACATAACAACTACGTCTAAGGGTATTTGCGAGAAAAGGAAATTATTTTTTTCTCATGTAACAGCTTTCCTGTAATACATGAAACTGATGCCTTTGGTCCTCAGTGCTGGGCAATCAGCATGAGAGAAGGATGCAAAGATGCATCCTAAACCTCACTGATTTTAATTGGAAAGAGATGGCCAAGTCAACTGCCATCATTTGAAGATGCCACCTTGAATGCTTTGTGACCCCTTCATGTTCTGAGAACATTGTGTGGTTGGATGGTGTTCTCATCATGCAGAAATGCATCATCTTCTACGCAATGTGACTCTGTATATTTTAAAGAAAATGATAAACTACTTTGTATCTTTATTTTTTCTTCTTATTATTTTTTTGTTCCTTTTTAGTTTTCTTGGACTTATCCCATTGCTCTCCTCCCTCTGTCCCAAATGGTCGTGGCTTCTAATTTAAAGCTGACCTTTGCACGTGTCTGTGGCTTTTAAGAGTGCTTTACGCTTTGTTGAAGTGATTTTTAACTTTACTTTATATTTTAAAAAAAGATCAGCTGGGAGATCCTAATGCTCCCAATTCAGCTTTTTTACTAACAGTGCAAGTTAAAAGTCAGAATGGCTGAGAATAAGGGATAGGGAGGAAGAACATGAGCAAAAGAAAGTGCATATTGATGCATCAGAATAGTGCACAGGAGCTATTATCATTGAGGTTGTCTCATTGTTTCTGTTATGAGTGGAGTTCTCTACGCAAGGATTGAATATATTTACTGCTAAATCATATCCAAAAATCTCTTGAAGATGTTGTGAGCACTGAATCCCCATAACCTGTATTAAATTTAGAAACCCTTCTGTTGTCTGGAATTTTCATCTTCAGATATATATTGAAATGGCTATAATTTTTATTGAAAAAATATTTATCTGTAAAGCTCTCTTGTGTCTCTGATAACATCTACTAATCTCTCATCTTTACCAATCAAATCTACAACCAACCTGTAGAAATTTTTTTTTATAAAAATCTAAATTTACTCCAAAAAAATGGAGGAGGGTCATGGGAGCAGTGACGGTGAGGAAGAAGGGAGGAGGCTGGGATTTTCTATACGTAAAGTAGCACTTCATATATTTCTTCAGAGCAAGTTTCTTAAATAAGTCTTACTCCAGAAGTTTAGGCATGTCAAAACCCATGTCTCCCATTCCCTACATGTGTATTCGGTTTGAGCTTTAATAGGAAGTGGATGTGCAACGGGTGGTTTCACACATACAAACTATTTTCTTCAGATAAAAGATTTTTAAGAAATATTTTCTTCTGAAGGACAGAAGACCTGTAAAACATCATGGGGTCTCATACTGACTTGGATTTTATGACAACACCATGTTGAATTTTCACAAAGGTTTTAATCCCACTGCCTAACATCAAAAGAAGCCTGATTCATAAAACATTGCTTCTATCACTTTTTTTTCCTAGGATCTTGCTATAGATCTTTTGGAAATGGAGGTAGATATTGTGTGTTGAACGGATTCCTAGCAAAAAAAAAGAAATCCAGCCCTGACGTGTTAGTCAGTATTGGCCTGAGGGAAGCACCTTGGCAATTGGACAAATTTAATTTTTCAAAAATCAAAAAAGAAAGGTAAAGAACAAAAAAATGCCCATAAAACACATGAAACAGATGAATTTCTGTAGCTGAAACAATAATATATCAACACTGTCAAAAAGTCATAATTGTCTTAACACTGTAACATTATTTATTTAATATTGAGACGCTATTATTGCACTCTAGTTAAAAAAACCCACTCAACTTAAAAATGTATGAAAATAATATTAAAAATTAACACTAAGACTATACAACGTGGCAGTAGGAGGCTCAGCATATTGATAATGGAATAAGGACACTTTCAAACCAGGTCAGAAACTACTACATGGTATCTTTTTGATGACATATGAGAAATGAGACATTAAATATACCCATTTTCTAGGAAAATATGAGCCCATCTGTAGAAATCTGCCACCAAAAAAAAAGCAGAAATATTGAAGGATATCTAGGGTACTGAGATCAAGAATGAAGTAAGGGACTTTACAGACTGAGCTTGGCTTTCTTCTTCTGGAGTAAGCATTAACTAAAGCATGCTGATGGTGCAGCATAGTGAGCATTCACAGCTCAAGTAAGTGAGATACGAGTAGAAGTATACAAATGCAAAACAGGCAACTTTCCACTGTTACTAACTGTTTGTTTAAGTTATGCTTTAACTGTTCACATTCACACTTAGTAGGGCCTAAATGCAATCAGCAAGTTGGTCTCATTGTGTTAGACAGTTGTTGTGGAGTAAATACTTGTCATAAAATCCATATGGCTGTTTCAGCTTTTTATTGAAAGTGTATATCAAGCTTTGTGACAGCTTTATCCATAGTGGGTTTTCATCTGTGGCATTGAGTCACTGACCACAGTGGAAGTCCCAGGTCCTCAGGGCAATGGGTTGAGTTTCTTGTTGCTACAAGTGTTCCAAATGGACTCTACTCACATAAATGTGCATTTGTCTATTTTCTTCTCCTTTGTTGGAAGTAGTACTGTCATGAGAACACATTCGTTGAATATTTTTGTTTGCAAGATGGGAATGGTATCTCTTTAGATCAACCTAAAGAATGGCTCTGTCCTGCAAATTAGGACTGTGTTGCTGAGAACCTACAGAAACAGGGGATGAAGGAGTGAAAATAATTGTTCATAAAAGTGAAAGAATCATTAATATGCACGGCATGTGTAGTTTGCAGAATAGTTGGAATGAGATTAATGGAGTTTCTGGAAAGAACAAAGTACCACTTTCACAATAGAATGATGGCAAAGTTGTAGTAGCAGTAGGAAAGTAAGTAGCAGACTACTACAAACCTGCATGTGGGACATCACTATTGCTTAATTAACTATACCATTTGACATTAAGCCTGCCTGCTGTTGTTCATGCACCTACTGATGCATCCTTTAGGGTGTATTGTTTATTCCTCCAGGTAGTGTATCAAACTAGTGTCCAGGAAGTATCTTCAGTCAGTCACACCTTTCAAATTTCCTTGACAAACTTTCTCGGCCGGGCACAGTTTCTACTTGTGTTTTTAAATTTGCAACTCTTTCATGTTTCTCCTCTGCTCTGGATCTCCCTGGGTTCAGTTTTGAAGAAATACTTGTCTCCCAGAACCGAGACTTTTCTCTCACCTAATTTTGATCTTATTTTTACATTCTTGGTTTGAGAATTCACATGAAATGATTCTGAGATTTCATAGGACAAAAAGATGCTCTAGCACTAAAGTGATATCTCATTTTAGAAATGTTTAAGTTTGGTTTGGTGAAAATGATTCTTAATGTCATGAATAAACACAGCAAGGAAGAGTATGCTTGTACAGATACATGCAGAAGTAAAGAGAGAACAAAACCCCCACCTAGTTTTTGTGTAAAACATCTTTAAAGACAAAAGAAAACACAGTTGGAGAGAGAAGGTTAACAAAATCTAGTGACTTCTTTCTGTTCATTTTGTACAGGGTGCTGCCCTGTCCTTAACACTCTGATCCCAGCTGTTTACAGCTAGAATTATCCACTAGGCTTTCCATTATGAATACGACTTCAGCGGTACACCCAGTTTTTGGGTTCAGGTTTCAAATGCCTCTGGTTCAGAGGAACTTGCAGTATGGGTTTTTGCTTCAGAATGTCTTTGTTTAGGTAACTTATGGTAGGTATTCTTCTTAAAACATGAGTAACTATGGTTCAGAGAAAGTGCATTATTACTTTAGGTTACAACTGTAAGGCAAAATGACAGTGATGCTTAAATGAAGCTTGACAGTCTGCATAGCAGGCACCAACCATCTGTGCTATGGCAGCACTGTTTGTATTTTAATGTTTAAACATACAGCAAAGATAATTAAGAATAACTATAATTAAAAATGATTACAACAAATTACTTTTCCCTCAACAGTGATGTGTGCCTGTAACTTATAAGTTACTTGATGAAGTAACCCTTTGGTAAGGCAGATAGGATAGCTTTGCAATTCTCACCCTGTTTCTGACAGTTCATAGATTTTTCAGAGGCTTTTTTTTCCCCAAATGATGAAAGCATTTTATGTACTGGGCTTCATACACCTATTTGATGCACAGTAATTATCACTGAAATTTCATCCTTCATATCAGTATCTTCACTCCTTTTATTTTTTGTCTTTTCCCTGAGACAAGATTAAAAGTAGCATATTTCTCAGGCTATGGAAACAAAATGACAAGAAAAGAATCCAAACTCACACATTTATTTTCATTTTCAAACAAAAATATTAATATTTTTTCTTGACAAAAACAAAACAAAATTTTAAATAGACACCCCCCCCCAACTTTCAGGATAAATTAATGTAATTTGTGTTATAATTTCTTATACGTAAGAATAATAAGCCCATTTGATTTTGCAGCCCCATTTGTATAAAGCTCTAACTCTTCCATCTGGTGTTGAGTTCTGTACAGGTTCTGTCCTGTTGATAGGTCCTGGTGTCTGTCTTCAATGTGTTTAAAATACATGACATGGATTAAAGACAAATTTTTCTTAACTGGTCATGACCAGAACTTCAGTTTCTGAGTGCCTTCTTTTGAAGACATAAATGGGTAGAAAAAAGAATAGTTTCAGCAGCTGGGACGCCTTTACTCCTGCTCTACAGTTCTACCATGTTCTTAGCAGCAAGGTGAGATCCTGTGTGGAGGCTGGATATGGCCAGATCATGGGTTCAGGCTCAAAAATCAGAAAGTCCTCTGAGGTTCCTGTAGTATAGACAATCTACATCTTCTATGATGTTCCACTGTCATCCTTCTTAATCATTTAGTACATTTTTGGGTTTTGATCCCAAAGACTTGATACAAAAGGCATTAACAACATCTTCTGTGAGGCACAGTTGCATTTCAGAATTCAAGGAGTTCTGTTTCAGCAGGTTTTGTCTTTCTTAGAGAAAACTGAATTGTTGCTTGATTGATTATATATGAAAACATTTGTCTGTCTATCCATCACATATCAGTTTAGGTGGAATATTTTTTAGCAACTCGTTCAATTCTTAAAGTTTTTAGTGATGCAAATTGGACTTAGTGTCACAAGTACCATGAGGTGTCTTGCAATAATTTCAGAAAGACTCCAAAGTCATTTGACAGATGAGTAAACAAAGGCACATCATTTGCTTATGCATATATAGCATTTTTGAGGCAAAATCAGAATGATAGGTTAAGATATTTTGATTTCCTTAGTTGATAGAACAAGAATAAAATAAAAGAGAGAACTATTGCCCATGTTTCTGCTTATTAAAAACAACATCTCCACATCACTGGCAGATCTCTTAAGAGAACTATTTTAGACTGTTGCCTTCACTTTCAGAAAATTGATATTGGCCATTTTGCAGAAACTATCATTTGAAGGTTGCTCCAGAACTTAGCAGTGTTTTACTTGATATTAGTGATGCGGCCTGATAAAGAGAGATTGATAGATGAATTAAAAGTCGCGTGTTTGTAAACTGAGACTGCCATGGTGGCATTCCTCTTGCCCTGAAGATGATGGAGGTACGGTGCAATCTCAAAGGAAGAAGAACTGTATAGAACTGCACTGTTTGCGCATATGCTGGTCACTAAGATTAACAGAATGGAGAGAATATATAAGCAGAATATGAATAAAACATTGCAATAATGTAAGGAAGAATCCAAATACTTTTCCAAACTAATGTTTTATTTACCACTCTAAGTAGTTTAGTGCTGTACTGACATGTAATATTTGATGGTTATTATGTTTTATAAAGTTTGCATTGATAAAATTATCTGTCTTTCATACAGGGGAACAACATGGTCTTCTTGCTTGAGTTGAGAATAATATTCCTCTATAAGGCTGATTACAGATGTGTTTAAAATTCATTTCATATTTAAATAGTGTGGGCCAAAATGAGCCCTGGTGCAAATTTGCTTGTGCCAGTGGAACTCCACCAGAGGAATGCTTGACCCTGTGGGTTAATGTAATGAAAAGATAACAACATACTGTATGATCACATAAATTAAAGATGGGAAGTACCAATTAGGTCAGCTAGTCCTTTACCCCAGGGACCAATTTA
>NW_010555028.1:0-310 GCF_000687285.1 Phaethon lepturus | reverse complement strand
CACTCTACTGTTGAATGCTTATCATTGTTTTAAGAAACTTGTGCAATAAGACTCATGTCTTGGGAGACTAGACTGTATTTCATCAGAACTCACCACTTAAAAATGCTTTCTGAACTCCAGCCCAAATTTCTTTTATTCTCAAGAATTAAGTCTCAATATCCTTGTTATAAGCTTTCTGTTTCACTGTAAGCAATAGTATTTTGATTTTTTTCTATGGACTTTTCACAAGATGTGCCACACATATTTTCAATCAACACTTATCTTGGATTCACTCACAAATAGAATGTAGGATATTATTATTATTATTATT
>NW_010555027.1:936-1437 GCF_000687285.1 Phaethon lepturus | reverse complement strand
CGATCCGGTTTTGGGCAGGTATTTTGGAGGCCAAAAGAAGGGTTGTAGAGAACCCCCCACCAGCAGCAAACAGAACCAGAGCGGAGGCCGGCACGTGCCCGTGTTATTAAACATTTACCAACCTTTAAAGCCTGGCTTTGCTAGAATAACTGGCTGGAGCGCATGTTTGCGCGCGCAGGGGAAAGAAATCTCGCTGCGGGACACGAGAGAAACAACGCTTAACATCGTAACGCTCCCTTCCGCCAAAAAACACCCTGTGCCACGTTAATCCGCTGCCGCAGCCGGGACCATCGATCTTCCGAGTACAAAGGGGCCGAAGCCGGAGCTCCCAGCGAAAACTCGCCCTTCCGCGGGGTCGTCCTTCGCGATACCCGCTAACGACACGCTACTGGCATCGCCGAGCCGGTCCAAAGGCAGAGGAGACGCTGTGTCTTGGCTTTTGGAGGAAGGCACTCAATGATCCGCCATCCGTAAGCCAAGCCTATCTCTGGGTCACTTGGG
>NW_010555027.1:359-791 GCF_000687285.1 Phaethon lepturus | reverse complement strand
TTGGAGGACGTCACTCAACGATCCGCCATCCATAAGCCAAGCTTATCTCTGGGTCCGCGGGTATTTCTCACGGTACCCTTCGTTTTAAAGGAAGGGGCGGCTTTGGACGCAGGTGAGCCGAGCCCAGGGAGCCTCCAGGCTGGAAAATCCAAGTCCAAAGTCCAGCAGAGCCGCGATGCGAGTCAGGTACGCCAGCGAGAAATCCCTCGCCGAGCTCGTGCTGTAATTTCGGCGCCCGGTCCGCGCCGACGGGGTATAAATACCAAACATGCTCTTGGGCTGCGGACCCGAGCAGCGCACGGCGTGCGATCAACGGCTGTTTTAGAAAGGGAGGCGTAAACGAAGAGGCTTTACTCTCCCTTCGCCTCGGAGAGGAATAAATGCATTTAGGGACGTTAATCCAGGAGAGGGGGGTGGCAGAGCCCCCCAGAA
>NW_010555027.1:0-327 GCF_000687285.1 Phaethon lepturus | reverse complement strand
TGCCCCACACTAAGAATTCCTTGTTTTCCCAGCCGCTGGCGCTCGGTCCGTGGCTTTTCTCTTGGTTTTCCCCTTCCACCAAGACCAGCAGAACCTTCGCTCTCCCGGGAACGGGGACAAACGCCGCTAAGCTCAGGGGTAAATCAGGATTTGGAACCCAGCGCCCCAAAACCTGATGGTTTTGAGCTCATCTCTTCCCCCGGAGCCTCGGGCAAGGCTGGGGAACGCGCAAAGAAGCCGGAGAGCCGCGGGGCCCGCGGGAAAGCTGGCCTGGGCGCGAGGGCGAGCCAGCTTTATAGGTTTGGCATGAAAATCGCCGTTTATCTG
>NW_010555026.1:425-747 GCF_000687285.1 Phaethon lepturus | reverse complement strand
TACCTCGGCCTTGCTCGGCGTGCCCCCCGGCACAGCCCCTCGCACGGCCCTGCAGCCCGTGCCCGGGGCACGCTGCAGGGGGACAAACCGAACGGGAGGGAACGGCAGCATCAGAGAAGATGAAACTTAGAAAAATGCGTTACCAATCCGAGGCTCTGTGAGGAGAGGTTTGCAGATGGAAGCCGTAGAGTTTTCTTCATTGGGTATCAATTTGTGAGGGTGAAGCTGCATTACTGTCGCTTTCACAGCCGTTCGTGAGTCCCTCTGGGGACTGTATTACACTCAGCAATCTTTTCTTTCACTTAAAAGATTTTTCAGAAAG
>NW_010555026.1:0-309 GCF_000687285.1 Phaethon lepturus | reverse complement strand
ACTCCTATTTCTTGAAATTGCTGCAATTATCATACCAAGAAGTGTTTCATATGTCAGGGACAAACCACCGGGGCTGCGCCAGGCAGCATTTATTAGCAGCTGACAACCTCTAGCACCAGGAAGAAAAAATTACTTGTACATTACAACAAACTTCATTAATTCAAGCTGCAGTGGGAACTGCCGCTTGGGAAACTGCTGTTAGAATTTTTGGTGCACACGCAAGGCGTAATAAAGATAAAAAGCATTATACCAACAGGAACACCTCTGCTCCCCTGGGGAATGCCTCCCACCGCCCAGAAGGCTCCCGCG
>NW_010555025.1:388-34968 GCF_000687285.1 Phaethon lepturus | reverse complement strand
TCATTTCATTTCATTTCATTTCATTTTATTTCTTTTTTTTTTTTTTGTCACCTGGTTGTATGTTGTCTCTTGCCCACTTTTCTTGCTGCCTCAATCATCACCTTCAAATACCACATTTTAACAAAGAAGTGCTGGAAGAATTGCTTTAATTATTAAAACAGCTCAAAAACTTGACACGAGTGAAAGTGACAGGCGGGTGGATACTTAGGAGGGGTTGAAATAACGTTCAACTAGTCCAGTTTCAGGATTCTGTAACACAAAATCATTTAATAATATAGTCTGTCAGTTTGATGTACAGGGATGAAAAAAACCCCACAGCTTGCTTCCACGAAAAACAAAACAGCTTGCTTTGGAGGTTTTGTTGGTTTTGTTTTTCAACACGAACTTAACCCCCAAAACCCAGAGAATTTGGGAGCAAACTTTTGAATTCCTTTGAAAGTTGGGGGTGGTGGTTCTGGTGTTGGAGGGCGAGGTTTAAGGCTTCAGGGTTTCCCACGAGCATGTGCTGCGCATCCTCACCTCTTACTGCTCTTCACTCTCTCTTTCATCCAACGTATCGGAGAAAACCAGCAGGTGGGGAGAAAGAAAACCATTAGTTTTCGTATCATGCAGGTCTCAAAGCCGTGCAGCGGCTGGTCCAGGGGAGGTCTTGGGAAATGGCCTTCCTGGGGCTGCAGCTGAGAAGAAACTGTGATGATCGGTAGAAAACGAAGCAAAACATGTACAACTGTTGATAAGGAGAAGAGGCAGCGGTGCCAACAGTGCTTTGTGGAAACCTTTTCCCTGTTGATGATCTTGTTACCCATCTGCTTGGGAATGGGAATAATAGTATTAGCCATGACTTTCCTCAATAAAAACATAAAGGCTTGAGTGGGAGCGAGCGCTTGCCGCCAAGGCAGGATAGGATGCAGTCCTGCAGCCGACGCAGCTTTCTGGAGTCTTCTGAGTTCAAGCAAGAGCAGATGGAGAAGAGCCACCCCCACCTCTTCCCTTCCACTTCATAGAATCATAGAATGGTTTGGGTTGGAAGGGACCTCAAATTCATCTAGTCCACCCCCCTGCCATGAGCAGGGACACCTTCAACCAGAGCAGGGCGCTCAGAGCCCCGTCCAGCCTGACCTGGGGTGTTCCCAGGGATGGGGCATCCACCACCTCTCTGGGCAACCTGGGCCAGGGGTTCACCAGCCTCACTGTCAAAAATTTCTGCCTTGGATCTAGTCTAAATCTCCCCTCTTTCAGTTTAAAACCGTCACCCTTTGTCCTGTCGCACCAGACCCTGCTAAAGTCTGTCCCCATCTTTCTCCTCAGCCCCCCTCAGCCCCGGCAGCTGCAGGAAGGTCTCCCCGGAGCCTTCTCTGCCCCAGGCTGAGCCCCCCCAGCTCTCCCAGCCTGTCCTCCCAGCAGAGCTGTTCCAGCCCTCGGAGCGTCGCTGGGGCCTCCTCTGGCCCCGCTCCAGCAGGTCCATGTCTCTCCTGTGCCGAGGGCTCCAGAGCTGGACCCAGCACTGCAGGGGGGGCTCCCCAGAGCGGGGCAGAGGGGCAGAACCCCCTCCCTTGCCCCGCTGGCCACGCGGCTTTGGGGGCAGCCCAGGGCACGGTTGGCCTTTGGGCTGCGAGGGCACGCTGCCGGCTCACGTCCAGCTTTTCACCCACCAAGACCCCCGAGTCCTTCTCCATGGGGCTGCTCAATAACTTGTGCTCAACACTTGTCAGGTTAAGGTCGAAATGAGGTGGGGCTGGTTGGAGATACTGGTCTTCAAGTCCCTCAATACCATCTTGAGACAGGTGGAGTGAGGACGATGGTTACATCTCACTTGGCTGCAGCAGCAGCAACATGACCTCAATTCATTCATACAATGTTCACATTAACACAGTGTAAGACCCTTGAAAGTGAACTGAAAGTGTTTTACGGTTTTGGGGTTTTTTTTCACTGGAGAGAGAAATATTGACAGTTCCATTCCTGTTCAGCTTAGTCACTCACCTGCGGTCTGGAAGTGAGAACCATTTCACGTTCCTGATAAAATTAGATTTTTGTTGTAGATTATTCAGTCAGAAAGACTGGGAACGCTGACTTGCACACAAAACACTGGTTGTAGTTGCATCAGCTGCAAAAGGGAAGCCCGAGGGAAGTCCTGAGAAACAGGGAAAGCAGTAATTTACTGGAGGAAATCGAGCATTTTTCTTGAGTTCCTGGTGAGCAAAGGGATGCTCAACTCTCTGGATGTGAAGATGACTTTATATTGCTCTCACCTTTAAAAAGAGTAACAAACAATGGTTTAGTTACCTTTTTATGCTGCTGGAATGACGTAAAAGGGCATAACTAACCCAAATTAGTCTTCTTGCTCCTCTTGCATCTAGATTTGGGGTTGCTCTACTTTTCACCAGTATTCATCAGCAGGGCTTTTAAACTAATGAAGACGGGGCTCACGTATTTGTATGTACAACTTGACCTCAAACAGTCTTTATGCACAGTTTTTCAGTTGATTAGTGTGTAAGTGTAGTTAACTCAAGGACTAGCAATGGGTCACGTGTTTCCTAGAGGAGGCTGTTTGTTGTAGTTTGACTTTGAAAGCAACTTGATTAACGAAATAGTTTAATGGAGGGGAGAGAGAGAGAAAAATGCAGAGCAAAAAGACTTTCCCCCTTTTTACTTAATTATGAGCATTAGTTGAAGGAGCAATGAAAAATAGAGTTGTAAAGCTTTCCTTTCATGCGACTGTCTGATGCCCTAGAGATATTTTCCTTGCTCTTTTATCATTATAGCTAGGATCATCTCGTATTTTTAGTCTAATAGCTGCAGCTTAAGTAATTTGTATAATAGTTGGTAATAGCAGCTTATGCAAAGCAGGGAGCGTATACCTTGTGAAGGAAGAATGTACTGCCCTTCCTTGTGAAGATAAAATTAAATTAATGTCTCCAAAATAACCCAAGCAGGAGAAGGGAATACAGACAGCTAGATGGTCTGCAGCATGACTATAGATCTATAATGTTCCTATACGTATGGGAACAAGGGAAGGACTTGCTCCGTGGTGGAAGAGGCGCGTAACTACATTCTGGAGGAGGCTTCCTTTTCAAGTCTTCAAGGGTGAATGTTTCTGAAGGCGAGAACAACTTATGGTGAGGATCCAGTTGAATCCCCTAGTGCAAAAATTTGTCTTTTAGTGCTTAAAGAAGCTCTTGAGTTACAGCAACGGTGGCACCTGCTATCACAGGATAAAGGGAGTAGGATCAGCTTAGGTGTAAAAGTCCACTAAGCATATTCACAGTGTTTGGTAGGAACCGGCTGCCCAGGGAAGCGGCTGAGTCACCATCCCTGCAGGTATTTAAAAGACGTGTAGGGGCATGGTTTAGTGGTGGAACTGGTAGTGCCAGCTGTACGGTTGGACTCGATCCTAAGGGTCTTTTCCAACCTAAATGACTCTATGATTCTAAGTTGGTTCAGACGTGGATCCTGATGGAGACCTGCTCGCCCTGGGCTTTGAGTGACTGACACGTGCTCCGCGTCTCGCAGAGTAGGTTCTGCAGGTTGTTGGCCTCAAGCACAGATTTATTGCTTTGACTGAGCTGCTTGGCTAACACGTTTGGCTCTCAGGTGTCCTCTTGGCAGCAGATACAGCATCGCTCTGGGGAAGCATCAAAGTAGTATGGAGCGGTCCAGGGATTTTAGGTTTGCTTCTTGACATGTGTTCTTCAGGAAGGCTTTCACAAGCTTATCTCACCACAAAGTTGTCAAAAGGGGGGGGTGAATATCCATGTCAATTCCCACACACGCTTTTTTTTCTTTTTGTTGAATTAGAGAGCAAGATCAGTAGATTTTCCTGGACTGCAGAACATCCCATTGATATGTCAGTCCTATGGCTGGATTATACCCGCGCTACAAGGTCCTTTCTTTGATGTTAATGAAGGAGAAAACCCGAGGAGGAGGGGACTGCCTTCTGCAGCAACGAGAAAATAATGTATTCCTTTCTCTAAGGACACAAAAGAGAGAACACTTCACCCTCAGTATCAGATGTTAACCTTTGAACCTGAAAATGCAGAAGAAATGTACTTTTATTCAAGCAGTTTAGAAAAAAAGAAAATACACATAACCAGAACAGTGTTCATAGTGTTGGTCCTCGAAATACAGACCATGAAGACCTGCGGGGCTGCAGATGTTTGCATTAATTCTGCGGCAGGGATCTTCATTTAAAGTCTGTGAACGACGTGCACGTGTGCAGTACGTAAACGCCATCAATCAAAAGCGGGGGAGAATAACCTGATAGTGAGCTCAGGATGGAAAGCAATCTGTTCACCACTCTTTTCCTGCCTTGTAATTTTTACACCATTTTGGGTGAAGCCAGCATATATTCTCTTGCTGTCCTGTGCTTTGCAGGATAGAAATTTAACTACCGGTAACTTTAAATTGGGTATATCTGCATACAAAGCTCAAATTAGCCTCCTAATGAAATCTAAGGTTTAATATAAGATTTATTTAAAATAAAATGTGCAATAAGGCTATGATATAACCCAGAACACTGAAGTTTTCCCTGGTTTGAATCGCGTGCGTTACGTGTTGCATAGGAATTAACAAATACTTTTGCTGATGTAGCAGGTTTGCTGGGTGACGGGATACAACCATGAGCCTTTTTCTATCCGGGGTTAATAATGATCTGCATAGAATCAGGTTAAAAAAAGAATTAGTGCATGGGGTTTGTTTTTCATTTTTAAGGCGATAAACGTGAAGTTTCCCTCTAAAGAAAATGAGTCTAAAAGAAAATTGCATAGGCCACAGCTTTAGGAAGAATTCCTGATAAATGAAGTACACAAACCAGTTTTTAATCTGTCTCTTCTGACTCGATTTGTATGCAGGAGGCATTCACTCTGATGCTGAAGGTTATTCTATTTTTAACACCCTGCTGCTGCACTTTTTTTTTTTATAAGGAGAGGTAAGTTCCATAAACTACAAAATATTTTCTTCCAAATATCAATTAAAATAATAGCTTTTTTTTTAAAAAAATAACCTTATAGGAGCAATACATATCCCAGACCAGACTCTATTTCTTGATATTATACATTATTTTGACAGCACTTACAGCCCTTTGCTGAATACTGACGTTATCATCTCTTTCCAAAAAGCTGGCTCCTTGTAAGGGTTTTATTTAGCGTGTCCGTCTTACTGCTTGGGAACTCATCCAAGGTAACCACAGCGAGGAGGAGGAAGGTAGCTCTTGCTAGGACCGCATGGGCAATAAGCCCCTTGCACTTAGTTTTCTCTGCTGATTCAAGTTTTAAGGGCGTTTTTGCCACGAGGGAGAGATGCTCTGCCTCGAGAGGGTGGGGTAGGGGACTCTGCTTTATGGAGAACACGTCGCTGTCAAAAACCTTTTCATGTTGCTCGCAGCCGCGGAACGTAACGGGAATGAAAACTAGGGCAGGCATAGCAAGTGCATATCCCGTCTCCTGCGAGTTGCTCGCTCAAAAAATGCGGTGTTGGCTTCTGAGCAGCTTTGAGACGCCGGCATGAATGTGTGTGAGCTGAATCTGTATTTTCCTGTGGTGTTTTTTTTTTCTGGGTCTTACAAAGACTGGATGGTCTAGTCTAGTTTGGGAAGAGACTGTACTAACAGCCTTAATCCTTCTTGACAGCATAGCCCAAAGAAATGAGTGGCCAAACCTATGTAAAATTCCGGCCAATAATCAGAAAAAATTTTTTTTGTTGTTGTTTTGTACTGTTCCTGTAAAAACTGGGCTTTCTGTAAAAGCAACGTCGAGCATCCCAAACCTCAGTACTGCTACACCCACCTACTTTCACAGAGTATCTTCATTTCCGTAGGTTGCGGGGGTTTTTTGCTGAGCACCACTTAGATACGGAGAAGCATCCTATGATCTGCGAAAACGCCCTGTCCTGAACTCAGCCGCAGCAGGGAGCGGTTGAGAAAACTGGATTTTTGTAAATTAATCCGCTTTCTCACATGCACAGAAAATGCCCGCTCGGCGCATCCTCCCAGCACGCCACTGCCGGGCAAAGCCTTTCTGTTTGCGTTACATGGAACTAAACTGCTTTTAAGTTTAGTGGGAACTGAAAGTACCAAAAAACCAAATCCTTTATTTAGAGACATTTCAAAGAGGCAGCTTCACAGTAATAATGCAACAAGTGCTTATTACTTAGGTTAATTAGATAGTTACACCAACCAAGCATGACTTACGTAGATGTCTTGCTTTATTTCTGGTAGCAAGATAGTGTGCCCACCCCAGGGTTTAAGTAAAGTTAGATTTACAACTAGGATTAAAAGCGCTATGGGGAAGGGTTTTCTGTGTTGTGTTTTCTGGATATTAATTACTTTTTCAAACAGAGGAATCGAACACCTTGCTGTGTGAGACAGGTAGGACAGGAAGCGTCATCAGGTCTGGCCAAAGTCCTGCGTACAAGACGGAACTTGCTTTGAAAATGAACGCCCAACAAACCCAGGTGCTTCTATGTCAAGACTTGAGGGGTGGCACGTCCTGGTTTCAACAGCTACAGATTTTTACCTTATTCACTTCAAGTTCATAATGGGGCTTAAAGTCATATGTTTGCACGTGTTGTGTTCATGGTCTCTCTGGTAGTGGTCAATATTGAAAGACCTTCTCGTGGTCCTCTGCTTTCATCCTCGTCCTCCAAAGCCAAATCAAACCAGAAAAGGTGTATGAGTGAAGTTGATGAGGGTGGTAATATGATGGTCGTTACTTAAAGTAATTTGGGCTGTTGCTGAATTGCAAGTATTTGAACTATTTACCTCCATCCCTCCTTTTCCTCCCCCTACTGCCTTCTGCAAAATACATTTTTAATTTCATTTCTGAACTTGTACTGTTAATATTTAAAAGCTTAGGGCTCTTCATTAAATAGTGATACCGACTTTTTTTTGGTTGGCTTTTCTTCCAAAAGCCTAACAAAAAGGTTAGGTTGCTTAGATAGCAGGATCTATTATTTTGCAATAGGAATCTATTGAACTTTTCTGAAAGTTTTCCACCTTCCTGACATTTTCACCATCTAAAAATAATTCTTACCTCCACTGTACTTTCTTTATATTATTACTCAGTTTAACTTTGTGTACTGGAGTCCATGCCTCTTCCGTGCCCCAGTGCATTACAAATTATTTTAAAAGCTTAGAGAATCTTTGCAAAGGCTTTGGCGTCGAACAGTGCATGGTAGCTGTGAATAATTGTGACTTTTCCCCACATGATGGGAGTTTAACGAGTATGTTTTCTCATCAAAGCCCTTTTTAAAAAAGTAAAAACATCAAATGAACTAATAGAAAATCCAATTAATTTTTCATCATGTATAGAGTCTCTGGCGTAATTGCCAGATTTGAGATTCCCCACAAGCCAAAAAATCAGCTCTGCCAGGAATATGCGTGCCGAGTGGTAATAGCGGGAATTTAGGGGCAGGTGTTAATTTTCCTTGACTTTGGGAAAGGCCTGGAGATGCAGCAGGTTAGCTGCCCGCGGTGCTGCTACGTGGCGTTGGTGGTGGTCACCTCTCTGGAAGGCACTGCAACCAGCAATATTTTCTGAATGGAAAAAAAGTTGTGAAACCTGGTTGAAATGAGACATTTCACAGGGAGCTTCAGTTCTGCAGGGTCATACTTATTATAAAATGGTTTTCCACCAATAAATGATGGCTCGAACGATGGTTGAAACCTCACTGGGCTGTTAGCATCCCACTGTCTTTTTGCCTTTAGCTGGTTTTCATCAAAATATTTGACTTGTGAGCTTTCATCTGTTTAATAATCGGTATTGTAGCATCGTTATGTAGTTTGGATTCCTGTGCAAACAATGACCAGAAATGTGATCCTGAACAGTTTTAGCCTGTTTATGGCATAAAAGCCTTTGGTCTATCTGCTACCTGCGAAATAAGCAATTTTACAGACTGAGAAGTAAAATTACGCTCTGTATCAAATAACCATTTTGCTTCAGTTTTATTCCCAGGAAGAACATCTACGCGTGGCTGAATTAATTAAGACCAGGACATTTGCAAACAGCAAATATGGAGCTGAAAATCTATATTTTCATCCCCCAAAATCAATTGTTTTCTGGTTGTCATGGTATTAAAATGAAATTAATTTCCAAATCGGGGGTAAAACATGGATATGGATATTTATTTCTTATTCAGAAGCCCTCACCGTGTAAGGTTATGGTGGCTTACTGCTTAAATAGCTTAATATAGAGAGTGTTAAAGGCAACAGGCACCACGGTATGATAAGAGAAGTGTCTTAAGGATATACTTCAAGCCTGAACCATTAGTTACGGAGGAGTTTGCACGTGTTTCGTCCTGAATGCTACACAATATTTAAGCATCTGTAAAATATTCATGGTGTAAACTGGGTCTTGAGTTGGGGAGTGAATGTGAATTCATGTCCGGTTCCAAGTTTGTGTTAAAATGTGATTGCTTGTTGATAACTTTAATGGGAGTTAATTAAGTGTACTTACAGGACAAGGAAAGATCACATGGTCCCACTTATTATAAGCTGATTTAAATTTTCCCAAGGATAATTAAAACCGACGGACGTATCTGCCATATTAACAACTGCAAAAAATCAATAGTTCTTCCTCCTAGCTTACTTATCGCTAACCTCACAAGCAAAAGTCTCCTTTAGGATTTAAGAGTAGCTAATACCGTGTTACTACCCTGGGTCAGTCTTCCAGATTGACCTGCCTGCTGTTTCAGTCAGAACTCCATTTTTTGAAGGTAAAAAAAATTGTTCATCAATTCTACTGCGTGCAAAGTCCGTTCCCAACTGAACTATGTTTCTGGCTAAAGGCTTTGCTTCATTTTACGTGGTATTTCTTTGCATTTGAATGGTGTCTAATACAACTGTTTTCGTTAAATGGCTCTTTATATCACGGTTGTTCTTTAAAAGCAGGGGTTTACGTAGTGTCTAGGCCCGCTTAAGTTGTGACTGGACCCAGTACCGACCCTCAGCGTGACAAGGAGAGGCTGCTAGGTCACGGTTTCTGTTCCCGTGGTTGTTAAATGGCAGCTAGTTGCGTCTGCAAAAAATACATCGGAGTACAGCATCTCTTCTGGAAATATCTCGACGTGGTATCACGACACAAGTGGCAAATCCTCTACCTCCCATGGTAGTTTTCTTCAAAGCTCAGTCCTACCCACCGTTAAGAGCCTGAGCTTTGGTACTAATCTGAGTCGCTGGCTGCAGCTTCTAGCCATTGATTTTCAATATAGCTCCTTCCTCTGGTTTTAAAGATCCTTTAATACCTGGTATTTTCTCCTCTTTAAGATGTGACGTGCTGTAATCAAGTCATCTCTGGGTTGTCTGTGTGATGAATGGTGCAGGTGACATTCTTTGTGTCCAAGTGCAAAAGGCTTTTTGTAAGCCTGGTGCATAGAGGTGGCTTTATTCTGCCTCTCCAACCCCTTTCTCCGTGTACCAAAAGTGGGATGCCCTACCCTGATGTTGGCTTCGCTTACGCAGAGGCGTGCTGTAGAGGAGAACCTAAAAAAACCCCAGATCCTGGAGCTCTGATAAAGCGCTAAAACTACCTAAACAAGGGTCAGCAGGGCTATGCCGAGAGAAACGGGGTGATCCGTGCCTTTTGCAAGCGGTGGGTTTCCAGCCCGAAAAGCACTGATCTTCTCAGGACCAGATGTTACGGGGGAGTAGAGGAAGCTTTGCTAGAGCTGGCATGTTCTTGTCTAACTGCTTCGGGCTCAGCGCAGCTGCAGAAGCATCCTCTGCTGAGCAGCAGATACAGATCTTTGCTGCCAAAGCCAGGTGACCTCCTTATTCTTCAAGGACACGTGGTCACGTCACCTCTCGATCTCCCTTGGCGTTTGGTCCTCACCAACCGCAATGTGTGGGCAAGCGGGATAGCCGCGAGCATCCCCGTGGCAGGAGCTTGGGGAGTCAATCTGCTGTGGCAGGGTGAGGGTGGCTCTGCAGCTGCTCTTCCAACGGTGGAGCCACAACCCGTCCAAGCACGAGAAACTCCCCGTTCGCTGCCTTCGGCAGCTCCCCTTGTCACCTTGGGTCATAAGGCTCGACTTTTCTAGCTCCCTAGACCTGGCTAGAAAGCCTGGACTCAGCTTTTGAAGAAGTGCTTTGTCATCATCTTTTTTTTTTTTTTTTAATTATTTTTTGTAGTACTGTCCTGGAGGAAATCCTGCCTGCTTGTTGTGACAGCTGTCAATCACTGAGGTCCAATTCTCCTGTTGGTGTCTCTTTGGATCCAGCCCCGTGTCGCTTTAACACAAGTTCTTCCTTGTGTAATATCTTGTGGCATTTTCAGCTGTTGCCCCCTATTTTCAACTATTTTCAACAAAATATGTTTCTTCCTCTGAAGAAACATGGAAGAAAAGCCTCTGAATAAAGGATTTTGAATGTCTAAGCATGAAATAGGAACACAGCATCTGGAATTATTGATCATATGCCAGCGTGGAGACCAAAAAATTAAAGGTGTGGGGCAACGGCGGGTGGTTCGCTTTTGTTGGGGCAGCAAGCCTGGAGGCGGCAGGAGAGCTGGAGGACGTTTATGGATGGACATGGAGAGGCATGTTACGGTTGCACTGTTTGAACAGAGATTTTTGACTCTGCATGTGTCCATCAACAAACGTTTGAGAACATGAGAGGACATAGAAGATGGCACGTCTGGCTTCTTGTCCTCTCTGGGTTTGTTGTGGCGCCAGTTTTGACCGGCACGAAGTTTGTAGCTCACCAAAGGATCACGTTCTCCTAAGGAAATGCTGATATGGGCTTGGCGGGGGTCAACTTTTAAGGATTTACGTGAGGTTTTGATTTTGCACATGAGGAGGAGCAGTAGGATGGTTTCCTCCGTGCCTCGTTGTGACATGATGGCGCACGCCCTGGAGCGCTTGCGATTCAAATAATGTGCAGTGATTTTTTTTTTTTTTTTTTTTTTAATTTTTTATTTTCTCTTGCAGCTCTAGGATGACAGAAAAATGCAGGGGAAAAAAGCGAGTACAACTGTCTTGCGGGTCTATAAGCTTTTCTGGAGCTGTGCAGTGCCGGTACAAAGGAGACTTGCTGTCCTTTTGTCTTGTTTACTATTTAATCTTTTGGTCTGGTGGTGGGAAGAATGTCATGGTTGCGGTGCTCTCACTGTGCCGGGAGATGAGGGCCCCTCTCTGCCCTCTCCAGCAGGATTTAAGTTTTTAAATGCTTCTTTAAATCTTAAACATCCTCTTCTTCTTCTATCGTTTCTTTCCCCCAGCTGAAGGGAGACGGTTTATTAAACAGAAGGAACAAATTGTATTTCGTTGTAAAGTCACCTGCCATTTGCAAGGGAAAAAAAGCAAAAGGAAGCAATCCAGCGCTGCTGGGGTGTAGATCTTCATTAATTGAAACATCTCAAGGATATTCTTCAAGTTCTTTATCCCTTCCCAGTCTCCCCACCTTCCTGTCCCTAGCTCTGAATGGATATCCTGCCCATTTAGTATGCTTTTTTTCTTTTTGAAAGAGGTCTATAAAAGTGCCAAAGGCTATAAAATCTCTCTGTAAAATACCCAGATGGAAGGAAAATGCAAAGAAACAGATGGCACTTTTATAACGTAGCGTTTTATGGAGCTACAGAGTTTTCACTGAAACATTCCTACGGTACGGAGAGGTTTTCTGGATTGCCACCCATCGTATACGTCAGCAACAAGGTGTTTGTTTTGAGGAGTTATTTTATGTAAAAAAAAAAAAAAAAATTTCTTTTTTGTACAGAGAAGGACTTCGCACTCTGCCTCCGTGAGACGCACGAGCTGTGCGAAGTGGCCATGGCCCCGGAGCTGCTGCTTCTGAAACGCTAGCTGGCTCCCGCTGTCGTGGCTCGGGGGCCTGTTGCATGATTCATCTGCTCCCTGCCAGACTGAAACAAGCTTCAGGGACAACTTTCCTTGGCGATGAAAGCGTTTTTCCCTCTTCTTGGAGGAGGGACTTGCAGGCAGGAGCCGGGGAGGAAAGCTGCCTGGGGTGATCCGTTGCAGGGCAGTGGGCTCAGCTGCTGAACAGAGGTAGACGAGGTGACCAGAAGGGAGGAGAAAAGTAAGAAAAGGAAAAAACAAGCAGTGTCTGTAGCTCCGTGGATATATTTCAGGGCAGCAGCATCATGATGATCCCCACATTGTTCTGTTAGGGGTCATAGGACCTCACTCAGGGGCTTTGTATTGAGCCAGCAACTTCTGCTTGCTGTGGCCTATTTGTCAGCAACAGTCTTATTTATTTATTTTGATAGCAGCTAGGGACTTAGTCACACTTTTAATTAAAAAAATTCAGGAGCAGGCTAGAAATCTGAAACATGAATGACAGCGTAGACAAGTTGTTACTGCTTCTCCTACTAACTAGCAGTATGTCTTTCACAAATGTGTCTTGCTGCGTCTTGCTCCTTTTTCCCCGTCCTGCATCCTTCATTTTATTTACTGGTTCTCAACTTTTGGGTGTTCCAACCAAAATATTTTAGGTATAAACTGGAGAACATGTCTAATCATAGAATGGTTTGGGTCGGAAGGTCACCTAGTCCAACCCGCCTGCCATGAGCACCTTCAACTGGATCAGGTGTCTCAAAGCCCCGTCCAACCTGACCTTGACTGTTTCCAGGGATTGGTTTTGATCTTCTTACTTCAAGCATTTTGGCCAAAGCTGAAAGGAGGTACGCCACCATGTCTCCTCCTTGAGGGTCAACAGTGCTGGGACATGAGGGTGCCACTGGCCCTGGAGAGCTTGTGGCTCTGCTTGATGCCTGTTGCATTGCGGAGCTGCTTTAGAAGCCGAGACTTCCACCAGCTTGACCAACAGCCATCTCCAGGGCTGTGCTTGCAGCAAACACAACCGTTCATCTCATGTCACCCTTTACATCAGACCATGAGATTCATTAAAAAAAAAGATTCATGAAAAAAATTCATTAAAAAATATTGTTTCTGCTAGTTTGTCTTGTGGTCCTGAGCTCATAAAAGTGACTCGAGTGACAGAAAGTTTAAACGTATGGGGCTTGATTTTTGTTATTTTTAGTGCAAAGCAGGAATTGCCTGCTTATCTTAGATGAGCAAGAGGAGAACTAAGCTGCCGGGTCCTGTCTTTTTAAAGCTGTTGGTACATTTGATAAACATGAGACCAAATGATCGGGCAAGGGGGACTTTCATGCAGGCCTGGGCTAGCACAGCAAGGCTAACAGCTTGTATCTGTCAGCTTTCAGCGAGAAGAAACTTTTTTTTTCTATACCACGTCCTGGACTTCTTTCCAAACTATGCTCTGCTCTGTTGGTTTGTTCTTGCTGCCCCTTTCCACCTGACCAGCTTCTGCCTGAGGCAAGGAAAGTGTGCTTTCATCTGAAGCTTCAAGAGAAAAATCGCATTATCTTCGAAAAAATGTTGGTCACATCATGGGTACCTGTGAAATTTTCATGTGCTCTACCTTCAGCTGCCTCTCCACAGACGGGACATAGCCATGGAGCTTCACCTTTCCTCCTCTACCATGTACACCCGTGGGATGTAGGCTTGAAAGACAGCTGTTCAAAAGTAGATATTTGTCTATACGACATCTGTCCTAAATAGGTGCTGAAAATCAAGTCCCGGTGTGCTGTTCCTCATGACATAAAGTGTAGGGGGGTGACTGACAGAGCATGAATCTTGTGTAGTTCAACAGAGGCTGAAATCATCTTCCCATGGCTACGTGAACAGATAACTAACACCATGATTTCTCAGCGTACCAACAGAAATTTTATCAACGGGGAATCCAGGCTTCTTCCTTTTTGCTTTTCAGGGCTCTTACTCATCCAGCAGCTCACCCAAAATCTGTCCTGAGCCATGCTCTCCAAGAGGGTCCCCAATTCTGAGTCCACCTGACCCGTATCTTAGTGAGAAGCTTGTGTTGATCAAAGAGGGGGAAGCCAAGGGGGTGTCCTCCTTGGGTGATGGCGTGGGGAGAGCATTGGGTCATGATGGGTATGCTCATCAGGGCATGCTCTGCGTGCTGGTGGGAGCTCCGAGAAAGAAGGTTCCCAGAAAGGTTGTGAGGGATCTGCTGTAGCATGAGGTGCACTCAGAAAATGACGCAATGGAGGAGGGGAGCTGGAGAGTTTTGCTGGGAGGCTGGGGAGTGGGGAAAGTGCAGGCTGAGGAAAAGGCAGTGGAGGGTGCAGGGCAGGTCTCAGATGAGCTGGTGACGTGAAGTGGTGGCGTGACCTTAGCACGGCTAAAACAGTGGGGCCGTTTCTAGCAAGCCTGGCTTGTGATGAACGCACGAAGCAACTGGAGGGAGTGGTGAGTACGCACTTTTGCTGGCTTCTGGGAAGGCAAGGAGATGTGCAAGGTGTTGAGGATGCGTTTCTTATTAGTGACAGTGGATGGGAATGCAATTAATATAGCCTGTCTCTTGTCTTCAGCACAGGACCCATCAGCAGACCCCGACCTCAGTCCTGTTGATCTGTGCTTGCGGAGAGGTCGTGGAGTCTCCATCCTTGGAGATATTCAAAAGCTGTCTGGACGTGGTGCTGCGCAACTGGCTCTGAGTGGCCCTGTTAGAGCAGGGTGGTTGGACCAGATGATGTCCAGAGGTCTCTTCCAACCTCCACCGGTCTGTGATTCTGTGAACTTCACTGGAGGATGAGGGACAGGGGCTTGTAGCAAAGTGGAAAAACCTCTCTCCAACCCCTGTGTGATGGTCCTCATCATTGCTGGTCTGCTCTACTGTTCGTCTTGGGCTGCCGTTCTTCGGGACGCAGCCATCTGTTTGTTCCCTGGGTATGTGTGTTGGTGTCTGTCATGTTTGGTGATGATGAGAAATAGCAGTTTTGCTTAATTACTGGCCTTTTAAAAGACCTGAGCATCCTTACATGTGCACTTAAACTTGACTGCTCTCGCTTTTGACCTTGGTGTTTATCTGCAGACCTTTCATTCTTTAATCGGTACCTCGGGGTGAACTGGGAGATGCACTGAGACCAAGCGGCCGCGTTTTCTTCCAGCCTGAGCAGAGTAGCCTGTGCCAAGCCCGTCCCACACCAGTGAGCAAGGCCAGGCTATTAAACGCCTCTTGGAGCTGGCGCTCAGTCTGGAGCGTGCCTCCTGCCGCGCTGGCACAGCCCTCTCGCTCATGGGTGAGTAGGCAAATCCCTGCGAAGCCTCTCTTTGTTCATTCAGTAAAGGGTCCTCCTAAGCGAAGTGGCAGATGGTGACACCTCCATGCCAGGCAGTGATATTTGCAACTCGGTGGTGACTTCAAAACACGGAGCAGTTTGCCCAGGAGTTCGAGCTTGGCTTAAGTTCGTTATTTTTTAATTATTTTTTTGCTGGATCCTGCACTAAAATTAACACAGTGACTTCACGGCGTAAGATAAAGCCCCTAGCTAGGCTGTCTGCTAGGGTAAATCAAATTCTCAACATTACATTGGCTTAACTCGACCTAGGAACGGAAAGGCTGAAATACAACCCAAATACTATTTTGGTAACACCTTTCAAATGGGAGCTTAGTCCAGCCCAGGCTATTGCACTCAAAGGAGGAGGGAAGAATTTAATGTTTTTCTGAAGCTGGGTACTGTCCTTCCTGTAAAGCTCCTGTTTTCAGGTGAAATGCATCTCTTTTTTTTTCTTTCCTCCTTTTTTCTTGCTCTTTTGGGATGCCTTCCATGGATACGGACCCTCTGCCACAAAACAGTTTGAGGCAAACTGAGGATTCGTCCCAAACCCTACCTTGACCCTCCAGAGTCGGAGAAGACAGCGATGAGCCATTCCATGGAGGACTTCTTGATTCTCTGCACCCACTTCTGGTTATTTCTGGTATTTTTTATCCAACTTCAGACCAGCTGACCCTTTCGATTTGCCCCTAAAATATCTGTACACTTACTGGGACTTCAGCTCAGAGTTGTCCCCTGCTGCAGAGATGCTTTTGCAGCTCAGGCCTCCCAGTATCATGGAGCAAAAAAACCTTTGTCAAGTCTCTCTGCTGTGGTGCTTTGAGCTTCTGCCTTCACGTGCTAGAAAAGGTGCTGTGCTGGCCTCGTTTAGGAGTGGTCTGTTGATTTGTATGATGATGCTTCTCAGTGCTGCATCTGTTGTTGATGAAGTTTGGGTTTTGGACTTGGATGCTTTCAGTGGAGCTTAGGTTGCCTTCATAGCACGTCCAACATGAGATCCACCTTGCACCCTGTCTGCAGTTCGTGAGATTTTATTGCATACATGCCATTCCAGTTACGCCTGTGGCGTGTTCATGCAATCTGGGCTCAGAGGCACATGGTGGTACTCATGCACCTATATGTCTTATGCCTACGCCATGCCTTCGGGTGCTGCAACTCCTGACGACCTACGTAAGACACAAGGGAGTTGATTGGATTGTGAATCTCATGGAAAAAACCGATGTGCTGGAGAAAGTGGAGCTGGCAGCAGGATACAGAGGGGTGTGGCTGTACGTGCCCTTACACGGCAGCGCTGTCGCTTCTTTCTAACTAGGTAACTAGCGATACTAACTAGGTAACTAGCAACTACCTGTTGCTTCTTTCTAGGTAACTAGCTATAGGACGAGAGGAAATGGCCTCAAGTTGTGCCAGGGGAGGCTTAGGCTGGATATTAGTAAAAATTTCTTTACGGAGAGGGTGGTCAAGCATTGGCACAGGCTGCCCAGGGAGGTGGTGGAGTCACCATCACTGGAGGTGTTCAAAAACTGTGTAGACGTGGCACTTCAGGATATGGCTTAGTGGGCATGGTGGTGTTGGGTTGATGGTTGGACTCGATGATCTTAAAGGTCTTCACCGGCCTTAACGATTCTGTGATTCTGTCATTCTTTCTATGTTTAGTGCAAACAAACAAAAAAAAGAAAGAGTCAAAGAGGTATCAAAGAGTCAGAGAGTTTGGGGCTGGAGGCTGTCCCGCATGGTCTGGCTGAGGGCATGAGTATTTTGCTTTTGGAGACTTAAATAATAGCAAGGAGCTAAAGGAAAGGGTGCTGCCATGCTCCCAGGGCTGGCTGTTGATATTTTAATGTAATGATTGTGCTGTTTGCCGCTCCCCAGCCTCTCTATGAACGATCTCCTCATCTCCAAAGTGGAGGTTGGGGTTTTCAGGATCCTGTAGTCTGGAGAACTAAACAGCCGTGTTGTTGATATTTCTCACGCCGTCTTGCTTAGAAGCTGTTGGGCAAATACCTGGCTGCAAATAAATTTTGAGAGTTGTATTTCTCTTGGATTGCTGGTCCACCGGCAGCCTCTTCTTCGTTTATGTTTTGATTTTTGGTTTGGTTTTGCTTTTTATTTCACAGGCTGGGCTGAGTAGGTTCTTTTTTCTGCTGACTGCCTGGTGAGAGCTTATGGCCTTCAAGACGACCTTCTTTTGGACGACTGAGTTAGTTCATCTTGTTTTATTTGCTTTTTGATTGCCGAGTCTACGTGGAGGTTATCTTTTGTTACAAAGCTCTGCATCGCAGACCAGGTCAAAACCTGGGATTGTTTCTTTCTTGGAGATTTCCAAATGCTTATGGAGGTGTTATGGGGATCATAATCACTCTACCTTCCTTCTGCTTGCGCTGCAAAATCAGACTTTTCTCTCTTAACCTTGCGGTAAAAAAGTTACGGACAACTTTCAGACTTTTTGAACCTGCTTTGTCAATTTTTTACTTTTTTTTTCCCCTTTTTTCCGGCTGGCTGCATCTTCCGGTCTGATAAACATGGCTATAAATTAGATCTCTTGAGTGTGTAGTTTTCAGATGCTCTTTAACCTTTTTCTGCCTGAAAGTGCAGCGGATGCTTTTTTGTGCCGCGGGGGCATCGTGGGGACAAAGGGAGAAAGGCTCGTGGATACCGTAAAAGTAGGAGAAAGCAGCAGGCTTGCCGGGAGCACCCTGGGAAATCGGGAATCTGCATGAAAGGATCATCTTTGGCCTGGACAGAGTCTGAACTGGAGTTCAAATTGCTGCTGGAAGAGCTGCAATAAACAGCGTGATTGTGCTCTCTGCGGAGTTTCCCTATGCAGGGATATAAGAAAGATTACTCATCCAGCAATCCCAGTGCATCCCGAAACATAAGGAAGAAGCTAGTTTAAAATTCAAGGCTCCTGGTTGTTGTTTGGTTGTTTATTGCTGCCTTGGAACCCTGTACTCTTGCTGTGGCTATCGCTGGTGTTGGCAATCGGAATAAATCAGCCTGTTAGTTGACTTGCGTGGGTCAAGGGCTTTGTCATGGCCAACAGGACGCATACAGACCGAAGGCAGCGTTCACCCGTGCTGATGTGACCGGAGACTTTATCACATTATTTCTATTGCTTGGGGCACTCGAGCGTAGTGTCTCTCTGCTGGAAACCTGGCTTTCTCGTGAGCTCTGCTGAGCAGCATCAGCCTCCGACTCGCTCCGTAACGAGCAGCATCAGGCTTTAATATTTTGGATGTGTAAAAGAGGAATGCTAACAAACCCCCACGTCTCGGCGATCCCCAGCGATGCAGCTGGAGATGGAGCGTCGAGTAATGCTGACCTACTTTCCCCTCCGCCTGCAGATCTTAAAGGGAGCCACATCTGCCGCAGCAGAAGTGCTCGTGGGTGAGGCGACTGATTTGGTGTTAGATGTGTAAAAAGGGCTGGGAATAAAGGGAGTGGTATCATCCCACCGGCATTTTTGCTGCTTGACGCTGACTGTGGGTTTGGGTTTTTTCCCCTCCAGCCTACCTTTAAGCCACTTTCTCTTAGTCTCTTGCTTTCCAACCATTTTTAGTTACAAGAGGAAATGCAGTCAGAGCAGTGAGTGGCAAGAGCACCTTCCCCTCCCCATTAAATGCACAAAAAGCAAAGCACGTGCGTCAGTGCAAGACCAAGAGGCACAAACTCAAATGCTCAAGGAGGCAGTGGCAGTACAAGCCTACCACAGCTTTGCGCTGTGACCTTGGATGAGAGGAACCTCCACAGGACCCGTCACCAGTCCCAGGGACATGAGGGCGGCAGCAGTGGTGCAAGTGCAGCAGGTCGGGCTTTGCATCAGTCTAGGAAGAGTATTGGCCACCAGATTTCCAGGATGGCTTGCCCAGCTGAAAGGCAAGTTGGATCCTGAGGGCTGCTGAAGTTAAGGATGAGTGGCTGCACGGCTGGCAAGTAGGTGGAGACTTTTCTAACTGGTTTGGCAGGGATCTGTAGGGTCATGGAAGGAGAGAAGGTTGCTTGAAGGTTGCCATTAAGCTCCTTTGACCACAAAACAGGTGTCAAATGCGTCTTTAGGGAGATCTGCACGGGACGGCTGTCCTTTGCCTCCTTGTAGGTGCGATGTGTCTTCTGGCGGCCAATCCCCATAGCCTGGTGTGACGTGTCCATGTGCTGCTGCTCTTGCTGGGTTCCCTGTTTCAGGGTGAGGAGGTGAAAAGGTTGGGGCTGGTACCCGTTGCTTGTTCTTCATCTTGTCTTTCGCCAGCTCTCCCTGTTACTTTCCTCTCAAGCCTGTTCTTTTTCCCTATTAATTAGACAGTCATCCTTGAGTAAATGAAATAATTAGTGTTTAGTATAAACAATGTGAGTGTGCACCTGGAATACTAACGAAGGTGGAGGTTTGTCTCTTTGATTGTGCCTTTTGGTGACCACACACTCTCCTGGTTCTCTTTTGCTGATAAGGGCCAGAAGAAAATTGGGGAGGAGTGGCTGGAGAGCTGCCCGGCAGAAAGGGACCTGGGGGTGCTGGTTGACAGCCGGCTGAACATGAGCCGGCAGTGTGCCCAGGTGGCCAAGAAGGCCAACAGCATCCTGGCTTGTATCAGCAATAGTGTGGCCAGCAGGAGCAGGGCAGGGATCGTGCCCCTGTACTCGGCCCTGGTGAGGCCGCACCTCAAATCCTGTGTTCAGTTTTGGGCCCCTCACTACAAGAAGGACGTTGAGGTGCTGGAGCGTGTCCAGAGAAGGGCAATGAAGCTGGTGAGGGGTCTGGAGCACAAGTCTTATGGGGAGCGGCTGAGGGAACTGGGGGTGTTCAGTCTGGAGAAGAGGAGGCTGAGGGGAGACCTTATGGCTCTCTACAACTACCTGAAAGGGGGTTGTGGTGAGGTGGGTGTTGGTCTCTTCTCCCAACTAACTAGTGATAGGACAAGAGGAAATGGCCTCAAGTTGCACCAGGGGAGGTTTAGATTGGATATTAGGAGAAATTTCTTCACCGAGAGAGTGGTCAGGCATTGGCACAGGCTGCCCAGGGAGGTGGTGGAGTCGCCATCGCTGGAGGCGTTCAAAAACCATGTAGACATGGCACTTCAGTGGGCTTGGTGGTATCACGTTGATCGTTGGACTTGATGTTGTTAAAGGTCTTTTCCAACCTTAATGATTCTGTGATTCTGTGAAACGCTGGCCTCTGCTCCTGGTGTGACATGGATCTCAGGATTTGGCTGATGGCAAGTCTTCTGCTGATGGATGGTGAACTTCTCCATCAGTTCATGGCCTATAGGCATTAGTATGTACCTCTGCAATAAAACTCTGCTTACCCTTATGCCTGCTACGGTGTGGCTGTATCATACAGGAGGTGTCAGAGCTGTCTCTTGGCTAGGAGGATAGACTGCCTTGGTCTGGGTAGTCTTCTACTAGTATAAACAGGAGGGGTTGCATCTGGGGGGGCTTTAGCTGTTGTTGCATTCAGCATGGTAGATAGTAGTCAGGTCTAACTGTCCTTCAGTTTTCCCATGTTGTTTGTACTAATTCTGGCATGGTGAGAGTAAATAACCTTCTTTACTTTGCCCTGTCTTGGAACTTTCATTTTCTTGGTGATGCAGCTTCTGACCTTGAGGTCTGATGCTACTAACCGAGTGTCTACAACACCGCAGCTCTTTAGGCAGGCTCTTGCTTTTGCCAAAGCACCTGGGTTAAAGATATTCTTGAGTTTCTCTAATCTGCTTGCTGCTTCTACCAACTAAAACCTTGTTCCAGCCAAGGAGACAATGCTAATTTCCAAGTCTTGGGGTTTTTTTATTAAAAGTAAAATGAATCATTCGGTGTGAAACTACAGGATCATTTAGGGAAGAATTTGTACCGACTATGACAGGAGGCCTATTCAGTTGAATCAAACTGCAGATGCAGTCGCATTCATGCACTTAAAATGAATACTGTCATTTATCTTCATTAAGAGTGGAGCTGGCTGTCACCGTCTGGTGATGGTGATGGAGTAGGACACTCACCCGTTCCCAGGGAGACTGGGAGTTGCCTTGGCACTTGGCACTTGCGACATGCTGCAGCTTTGCATGGCTTTTTTCAACGCCTGCCCTCGCCTTTAAGGGTGAACATTGGCTAATAAGATCTGGCGCAAGTCTTTGTGCTCTGAGATCCAACGGGAAGAAGCGTTTGTGTGGTCGTGGCTTTAAAAACTCCAGGAACTGGAGCTACCCAAAACTCTTCTTTTCCTGTGGGGTGAGGGTTGCTGTCGTGTCTTGTTCCAGCTGGATTTCAGAGCTGGTGCAACTGAACCAGGTCCTCTAGTGAAGGACACTGGATGCCTTCTCAACTTACTTTTGAACTTGGAAAAATTAAGAGCAGCTTCCTCAAGAAGTTTTGGGGGTATTTTGGGTGCCCGACAACCTGCTGCAAAATGGATGGGACAAATGAACAATGAGACTGGTCTGAGGTTGAAATAAATTGGCAGAGCACGGACGGATGAGCAGGTCCTGGGGTTTGGGGAGGACTGCTGGACGTGTGTGTCGAGTGCGTGGGTGGGTTGCGTCTCTGCCAGGAGTGGAATATCAGAGAGACCCGCCCCACTGCAAAACAAGCGTGGCACGTCAAGCTTTCCAAAAACCCCTGGGGAACGGGATGGTTTTGTTCAAGTTTAAGGCATATGTAGGTCACTGTTGAAAATGGTGTACGGTAACCTTTGATGAATGCATCGATTTGCACGTGAGTCACGCTGCTTGTTCGCAGCTGTGGGTGCTGACAGCACCTACGTGCGTGACGCTCAGTTTTTTGGATATTCAGTTGCCATGGATCTGGAGTTGCTTATTATAGCTGCTACCGATAGAGCAGGTAACGGGCTTTTCACTGTTAACAACTCTGTGTTTGCTTATTGCTGAGGGCTGGAGGCAACAGACGACCAGCAGAAAGGAGAGTGAGAATTACCAAAGCATGACCCATGGCTCGCTGTTTTTTCTGCTGGGTGCTTGTTGGGTGTGCGTGCCGAATAGTGCTCGTACCTTTTGCACGTAAGGCTTCCTCCCAAAAGCAGGTGCTCAAACCCTTGCCCTTTCCCACCTTCCCTCTCTTGGCCGTTCAACCTGCAGACCTACCTGCAGCACCCCAGAATTTACATGCAAAAACACAACAATGAAACCCAAACTGGTCTTGCCACCCTTTGGTAGCTAGTCCTCTCGCCTAACACGTTGCCTTCCCGGCTTTAATGCGTTTATCCAGGAGAGGTGAGGAGTAGATCAGGACAAATAACAAATACATTAAATAACTGAGCATGCCTGCCAGTGATGTTTCCTAAAGACA
This sequence comes from Phaethon lepturus, assembly GCF_000687285.1. NCBI lineage: Eukaryota > Metazoa > Chordata > Aves > Phaethontiformes > Phaethontidae > Phaethon > Phaethon lepturus. Next base: position 12,577 of record NW_010555025.1, on the reverse strand, counting down.
GCAAGGAGCCATAAACTAGTCGACGCTTCTGGTCTCCAGCGGGAAATGCAAGAAAGCAGAAAGACCTCGCTGTCCCCCTCCTGGTGGGACCATCCCGCTTCTGCAGCGCTCTGAGTGGGCATTATTTCCTTCCCAGAAAGCTGGGATGGTATCATTCACAGGCAGAGTTTTTGTCTGCTGGTAACTAAACTGCGTGAGATTTACAGAGTTGGCTGCAGGAAGGGAAAGCTGTGCTTAGAACAGTTTCTTCTGCTTTTAGTGCTAATGTATTTGTTTTAAATCTGGTTTTAAATCTTCTCTGGAGAATTCCAGCAAGTTCTGTGCGTATTTATGCAGAACTCTGATCACACTTGAAATGGTTATAGTGCTAACTCCCGACATATTAATTAAATGCATCTCTAAATCTCTGGTAGAGTTCTAACAGCCTTTTTATTGTTCTTTCTAAGATTCAGATTAAAATCATCTTTAATGTAGAGAATCTATTGTAAACAATAATAAACTCCCACAGGGTTAGGGAAAAAAAAAAAAGGATTATATCACCTTCTCTGTGCTTCTTAGAACCAGCTTCAGACCTGCCAGGCTTGTGAAGAAGCTGCTATGGTGAATTCAATTTGGGATTAGGGTCAAACGTTCTGAAGATGTTCCTCCTCTTCCATGTGGGGAGGAACAGCCCCACGCACCAGGACGTGCTGGGGGACAACCAGCCAGAAAGCCGCTTTGCAGGAAAAGTCCTGGTGGACACCAAGTGGACCATGAGCCACCAATGTGCCCTTGCTGCGAAGGAGGACAACACTGTCCTGGGCTGTATTAGGAGGAGCATTGCCAGCAGGTTGAGGTGGTCCTTCCCCTCTACCCAACATTGGAAAGGCCAGTGCTGAGGTTATGGGGTCTCCATCCTTGGAGAGGTTCAAAAGTGTTTGGAGATGGTCCTGGGCAACTGTTTCTAGGTGGCCCTACCTGAACAAAAAGTAGGTCCCATCCAACCTCGACCATTCTGTGCCAGCTTTGAGGCAAGCTGCTGGATACGTTCAAAGGCTGGGAAGAGAAATGCCATGGTTGTCACCTACTGGGGTACATCTTCCAGTCCAAAGTTGCCTTGTTTCTACTTCTGGAGTTTGATGCTTTTGCACGCAGACTAGTTCCCATCCTATTTCAGCTTAAACATAGGCCTTTAATCAATCTTGCAAAAAAAGGCCTGAGAAATATGTACTGCTGGCTTTTAGTTCTAAATAAACATTGTCCTCAGGAGCACAGTTAAAGCAGGCATGATTCTTGCAAGGCACAGCAGAGATGACGATGTAATTTTCTGGTCTTTAGTGCCTGTTGGTCACACCATTTTGCTGTGGAAATTTAAAAAAAAAAAGCTAGCTTTTTAACTAGCATATAAAACACGAGCCTTATTAATAGCAGGTTGCGTGGAAGATGTTGGCAGCCTGTTGTGGGTGACGATCTTTGCACGCCTCTCCTTGAAGGTCTCCTGGAAGGTGCCTCCACCTCCCCAACCCTCCTCTAGCTATAGGAGGGCAAGTTCCTTTTTTTGGAAGGGTACCACAGCGTGCTGATGTTTGAAGGAGGCTTTCTGGCATTTTAAATGCCGCGTGTCAGGCAGTCTGCCGCAGCTGGCAGCTCAAAGACCCAGCCTCTCCAAAATAATTCACCTAAGCCGTTGAACATGCCGGGCGTTTGGGAGTCCTGGGTTCACTCTCTGCTCTTGCTCCCAAGCCGCAAAATAAGGTTAACGGTGCATCTGTTGGCCTCACAGGGTAACTTCGTGGGGGTTTTTTGTCCAAATAGTATGTTTTGCATAACCGAAACGGGTGGCATTCATTTTTTCTAGAGGTGCGTTGCGCCGCTTTCGTTTCTCCTGAGGAAACGTTGCGATGCGCTTGGCAAAACTGCTGAGAGCCCGGGGGCTCTTGCAAGTGCAAGGTGATCTCGAAAGAGTAAAATCTTTATCGTCGAAGGAAACGGCAGTTGGATAAGAGCTCAGCATCGTGCATTCTCCAAATTGCTGCTGTGGCGTCTATAGGATAACACCCACCACCCGGCTGCCCCCGGCCGCTGCCTACAGGAGGATCCATGGTGGATCCGTGGAAGCGGGACGCCATCTCCCAGCAGAGCTCGTGGGCACGGCTTTCCAACGCGTCCTCTGCTGCAGGTTGCAAGGGTGCAGCAGAAAGGCCTTTTGTATAAACGCAGTTCTATAAAATTACGACAATCTGCAGGAGGGTATTTCACCTCGCGCGTCTTCGGTGGTGGTGGTGGGTGCCGAGAGCGCTGTGCAATGCAGAGGGAATGAGGGTAGCGCTTGATTTTTTTTATTTTTTGTTTCCCCCCTTGGGAAGAGAAGCCTCTTCTTGCTATCTTGCTGCTCCAGCCACTGGAAATAAATCCGTTTGTTGGCCTCTGGCACCACTAAGTATGTGTCAATCAGGTAATGAAAAGATCCATTCTCACTTAATTTGCTTCGAAGCTGCAAGACTGCCTCTTGTTCCTGCTGCAGCGTCTCTTATTGGCCCTCATCGATTTTTTTTTCTTTCCCTTTTCTGTTTTTTTTTCCCCAGCGATATTACCTTTCATCTTGAAACCAGCCAGGAATAGGTAAGCTGCAGCTAGAACTGGAATCAATCCATATTTTTGTGGGCATGTCAAGGCACATGGGAAAGTGGCTGGAGAAAAAAAAAATCCCCTTCTCGTTCATTGTCTGATCCCATGTTTCCACAAAATGCTTGAGGACCTTGGATGAAGTCACACTAAGAAGGGTTGGAGCCTCTAGCATATACCTTCTCTTATTTAAGGTCTTATCTTTTTTTTTGGTTGACTTCTAACGCAACAACAAGATGTCTGTTAGACCAAGGATTTGCAGCCTAACCTGTTTAAAGAAAATCAGCCACTCCGTGTTGATCAAGCCGCAGCTATTATCCCAAGCGTCAACTCACGTTTAATCGCCTTGAAGATGACCGCTTTTTGCAGTAGTATTTCGGGCTGTCCGATAAATGTTGCGTGTTTATGATCTGCTTCTTCTTAAACCCTGACCTTGTCATCCAGACCCAGGGACTTCGCTACATCCCAGGAGGGAGCTGTAATGCTTTGCAAGAAGTTGGATGGATTTGCAGCTCCTTTGCGTGATACAAGTCAATATTGTCCTCAACAGCGGCTCCAGTATTTATGGCCGGTAGATCTCCGTAGCTTGAGTCTTGCTCCAGCACAAGCTTTATCTCCACTTCAGATTTTGCTGCCTGTGTGATAGCATGAGGAAGGCGCAGAAGATTTTCTTCTGAAATTCCTTGCAGAAGCTTTAGCTTGCCTAGATCTAAGCGGTGTTTTGGACGGCATGACCCGAAGTAGACGCGCACGTGTAGCTTCTCTTCTTCCTTCAAGGAAGGCACAGACCTTTACGTTTTAAGCCCTTTTCCATGCTTTAGGTAGAGCTGGGATTGAATTCTGGGTGTAAAACTCAACACCCCTTTGGTTGGTGTTGGTTGGCCCATGGTGCCAACAAAGCCAGGCTGGGCAGGGTGCTGTGAGACAAAGAAAAAGAGATCTCGTGCTCAGTGGATCACCTCCGGGATGCAAGACAGAAGGATCTCCGCAAAGAAAAAACAAACAAACAAACAAACAAACAAACAAAACACCTACAGATTTGGTGGGGTTTTTTTTTTCTCCCATCCTCTATGGACACATCTGAGTTTGGCTGAGGTCGGGAGGGTGCACCAGCCTTCGGAAAAGATGCCAAGAGCTGTTCCCTGCCCCGACGTGGGTTGGGGATGGGTTCCGCTCCCTGGATTTGGATCTGTGAGCATCTGTGCTATGGGGCACTGATTTTTCTGTTCTTTGGCTTTGTCAACCAGCTTCTTCCAAGCTGAAAAGCAGAATAAAATATTCCGGAAAGCAGAATAAAACCGAACTCTTTGTGGGGGGCGAAGCTCCGCAGAGTGTAGAAGCATCATCTCGGTGACCTGGCTGGTTCTCCCCTTGAGCTCAGACGCTCCGAGACGTCAGGCAGTGTTTACCAGCCCTGCTGCAGAGCTTTTTCTCCACCTTCCCGCTGCAGTGCTGCCTCCGCCGGCTCGCAGGCAGTGTCGAGGCTCCTCTCCCCCGGGACAGCTAGAGGTGGAGGCTGGCTCCGTGTTTGTTCTTGGCACGCAAGCTTCTCTCAGCAAACGCTCGGCTCTCGCGCTCTCAGGGGTACGTGCTGCTAACCTCAAACTCATTCGAATGCACCCGACGCCTTCCCATCCCAGCTCCTTTCTGTTTGATCTCGAAGCAATTAATTTCGTCCTTCAGCATCTCATCCTCCCAACTGAACTTCTTCCAAGTGGGCTAATCATACGCCTCTTCTGACGGTTCTGGTGGTACCCCGGGGAGCACTAGCTTCTGTCCCCGTTGCCACCGCATCCCACAACTAGGCTGTTTTAAACCACCTGCCTCTTGCCCCCTGTTTCCACCGGCCAGGAGGGTTGTGAAGAAGTGGCCACTAATGCCACACTAAGTATCAGACCTTCAGGATGGAGGTTGCAAAGCCCCAGGACCCACAAGGTACCCACCCAAAGAGGGGGCAGCAGGTAGGTAAGCGCAAGGACCCACCGTCTTTGGGCAGCAAACTTCTTGCTGCCATAAATTTCAAGCAGCAGCCAAGTTGCTGTGGTCATGAGTCTGACAGACGTAGCAGCGATGCTTTTGCCGTGCCGAGAGCTGCTTCTACAACAACAGACCCATCGCTTGGTCCTTCTGGTCCTGTTTTAAGAGTGAATAGGGCAAGTCTGAGAAATCAGAGGTGTCTTGGGTTTGTGTCCTTTCCCAGTGCGGAAGCCTGGCTCCTCCAAGAGGAAACCACACTGGAAGATGCGCTCCTTAGCGCTGATGGACATCGACGCTTTCCCAGTGCAGGAGCCAGGGTCCTTCAAGATGAAAGTAGACCGGAAGGTGCGCTCCTCAGTGCTGACGGACATCAAGTTCATGGACCCGACTGGGACGAGAGTGGCATGAAATAAACCACGTAGCATGAGAATCCCTTGCTTTACGGGCTTGCTCCGATCAGCTTGCACGCCTTGCCGGTGTGGATGTAGCACGCCATCACACGGGCTCAGAAGGGGAAAATTCTTACTTTGACTCTGCAATCCCGTCTGGCTGACACTGCCCTAGAAGTCGACGGCATTAGCAGCCTCTGCAAAGCCACAATTAGAAGCACTTACAATAATATCATGTTGCCCCAGGACAGAGCGGTTGCCTCCTAGTAACTTAGAGCAGTGAACCCAGCAGGGCTTTGAGCATTAGGGAATTATTTTGGTGTATTCAGTCTTTTGGGGCTATTAGTCTTGTTGGACTATTTTAGTTTGCAAGTGGTATTTGAGCAGGTATTTTGCTGTTTCCTCTTTTGATTAGATTAATGAGACACCGCACATGCGGCTCTTCTGCAATAAACCCCCTGCTAGCGGCTGTTTCATCTGAAAATTGTTGGGAAAAAAAAAAAGCAAGCCTGTGGGCTGCGTTAATATAGCATGCATTAGAAAAAGCATTTTTTCCTGCCTCTCTTAGGGACCTCTGGGTCAAATCTGGTGATCGTGGAGCAGTATCCAAATGACAAAGTTTTTTGGGCTTTGCTAAAAATGGTTTTAATTGGAAGAGGGAAGTATCTTGCCTTCCTTGTAAATCCTATTGCCTTTGGCTAAATTGCAGAGCGAGTTAATAGCAAGTGTCTATAGACATTTGGAAGTAATTAAGCGATAACGTATGATTGTGTTTCCTGTTCCTGGTGTGCACTCAGGTGGAGATAGTATTTGAAGCAGTGCTGATTTCTACTGAAAACGGCTTTTTCTAGGCTGGCTTTCTCCTTTCTTCTCCTCCTGCACTGGAGGAAGAAAAATGGATTAGTTAAAAAAATCTCAGAAACCCAAATACCAAGTACAGCTCTTGTCTGTGACGGTAGGCAGGAGTGGATGAGAAGAGGGAGGTGGTTTTACAGCCTGGGCACTGAATTTTGCATTTGGCATCTAAGTAAGTGGCATGTTTAGAAGGATACTGAAAAAATTGGAAGAGATGCAAGGAAGAAACACCAACATGACACGGGAGCTTACAGAAACGGCTGGGGAGAGATGGACAGGGAAAATGCCATCTGTTTAATCAACAAACAAAAAAAAAAGAAAAAACAAGAGTGGCTTGAAGTTGAGGGGGGAAATACTGTGCAAAAAGCCCTCTGACCTGGAGTAAAGCACAGCAGGATCTGACAGCTTGGAAGATAAAGCAAGAGAAACTTGAAAGGGAAAAAGGTTGTTTTTTTTTTACTGGAGCTGGGGCTGCCCAAAGGGACAAAAAACTCAGTTTGAAAAGCTCAGGAGCTGGAGAGATCAAACAAAGCATCTTCTAGCAGACGTCCGAGCACGTGCTTTTGGGCGCAGCGGCGAGCAAATGGAAAATTCATTGGATTAATTCATCTAGTAGGCGCAGTGCTGTCAGTGGTCAAAGCTGTATGAGAGTTTGGACATGCGGCTGTCTTTTGTGCGGTCTTGTATTGGTGCCAGCCGTGCCTCGGTGAGTATTAGGCGTCCAAGCCCAACATTGGACCCACTGTTACTACAGAGGTGGGAGCACCAAGTCTCTCTGAGCTACTCGGTCATCTCCTCTCCCTCCAAAATCTCAATTCCCCAGCATGAAAGGTCATGGTTTGGCCTCCAAGGTGACGTCTTACTGGGCTTTGTTTCAGCACAGCAACCTCCGCGACCCAGCACTCGGTGGAGGACAGCGACACGGTGCAAGACCATGTGCGTAGGCTTGAGTTGGTGCCTCCATTAAAAGCTGCCTCTGAGCTTTACAACTGTTTCTGGGGTGTTTTTTGATGATGTCTCATGCGGTATGTCTACTTCTTGCCAGGTGCTAGCATAACGCAAGTAGAAACCCTTTACTCTTGTTGACAACCAGAGGACCCACTAGAAATTCTCCCTTTTCTGTATTCAACTAGTGATTTTTTATTATTATCATTTTTTCAATCAGTTTTGCAACGGGCTGGAGGGGAGCATCCCGTGGGCCTGTGCCCACATTTGATGTGATTGCTTCTAAGGCAGAACGCTTTGACAATATAATTTTTTCTCCCTTGGAGTCAGAGGGAGGAAAAATTGTGGCTGGTTGAGCCCTCAACGTGTAGTCGCTGAAGTGTTTGTGCTGTTTACATAGTGGCTAGCTGCAGATATTTTTCAAAGTTAAGGACTAATTAATTCTAGCTCTTGAATATAAGAGTAAACACAAAGGGAGCGCGTATTTAATGCATTATTCCACAGCTGTAATTAAATTAAATGAAAGCAATTTTCCATCAGCTCAGGTTACAGAAAAAGGGAAAAAATTCTTGGCTGGATTGCTGCAGCAATTATTGTAAGAAATTAAAACCCTTTTAGTGAAATAATTAAATGTTATTTTGTATTGGGGGAAAAAAAATCCAGGATTTCGTTCTGAAAGCTGACAGGTTATTATGGATTCGAGGGTTGGCCTTGCAGGAAAAACAGGAGCTATAATTGCAGTTTCGCTTGCATTTAACGGAGCACCTGAGCAATTAACAACCGTACACGAGCGTGCAAGGGCTCCCATGTTCTCCTCCTTGCTTCCATAGCCTGGAAGGGAGTGGCGATGTTCAAAGCTGTACCAAGGACTGATGATGGTCTAGGAGATTTTGTAGGCATCTTCAGGGGAGGGCTCTTGCTTAAAAACTGTGTATTGTGGGTTCCCTTGAACCGTTAGCGTCTCGGGGTGGCTTCGAAAAGGATTGGACACTTGCAGGCATGGCACAAAAGGTGGAGGAAAAGACTTTTTCGTGAATCTTTTGTTATTGCCTTCAACGAGCTGTGCTGTAGAAGACTCCTCTTTTGGGGTAAGAGGTGGCTCAGGATCCTGGGCAGAGACTTTGGTTGGTGCTCTTGACGCTTCTGCTCTTGCTGCCATCCCTTCTGCACGCCGTCATACCTCTGGGTCCAGCAAAGGGCTGGAGACCTCGTGCTCCGCTTCCAGCTCAGCCAGAAGAAAAGTGGAGAGATCTTTGTCTCATACTACGGCGGCAACTTGGAGCAGGGGGAGTAAGACCCCTCGTAGGTGCTTTGGGACTCACTGGCAGGCATCGCTTTGCTGGCCATGTGGACCTGACTGCATGGTGAGAGAGAGGTTTTGGGGCACGGAGAGCAGGCACCTCATTTCTCGGCTTGCTTCTATGGACCTCACAGGTGGAATAAGACCGCCTGACGGATGAGACAGATGTGTTTGGCTGCAGTCTACCCTCTGGAGGCATGGGACTTTAAAAGGTAAACGCCATGCCGTAGGCTGACATCGCATATCTCCGTCGGTACTGAAACCCAACCTGGCTGGGCTGAGCAGAGCCCCGAGTCAGCAGGTGGCAACAGCAACGTGGGCTAGTTAACGATCAAACGTTAATAAAACCGGACGGTTGTGGAGCCACTTCTGAACCAAATGATAAGTTTTTGGTGAGCATGTGGAGCTCGTTTCCCACCACGTTTGCCTGGCAATCCTGAATTAAGTGAGTTTTTAGGTCTCAGGCTGTTTGCTGTGATAGTGGTGTTGGTGGGGTGGAGTTGTACAATATACCTGTCGGAGCAATGAATCATCATTATATCTTAAAATTTCATCCCCCCCACTAAATACGTGAAGGGGACTCGGGTGCAGGCAGGCTTCAGACAGAGAAATGTCCAAGTCAATCATCCCTTTTAGTAAGATATTTGGGGAGGAAATAAGACTGTATCTTGTCGCTATAAGCAAAATTTTCCATCACGGCAACTAATTTGCCACTCCCGTGTACGAGGAGCAAATTAAATCCTAAATTGAAAACTTAAATGGAAGCACCGTCCTGTGACTTCTCCATTCCCTGAGTCAGCCGGCTCGTTGCTGCTCCGCTTGTGTTCTTTTTATCAGGGTGCACGTGAGTAATAACGCATCCTTCGTTGTTAGCTGAACCTGGACCCTTGCCCTCCTCGTTGGCGTTCGGGGTGCTCTGTGGCCGGCTGAGAAATACAGCTTGCGCGGCGTTGGGAAACGCGCTGAATTTGGGCTGGGCTGGGTGGGAAACGGTCCCACGGGAACTTGATGGCTCTGCGCTTTTTCCTACGCTTAAGGGTAAGGCGCATCTTAGCGGAGGGCGAGATCTGTGTTAAGTGGTGGCAGCCCTGCGGAGAGGTGACCGTCGAGCCCCGGTTGTAGGCGTCGGGGTCTATAGTGTCGAAGCTGTAAGTACCTCGTGCCGGCGGTGGGGATGCTGAGGGAACCGTGCTGGCCAAGCACAACTGGACACTCAAGATTAGGGAGATGCGGGCGTAGCAAAAGCCACAACACATGTTTCTGCCCCGACGTTTTGGGTATTCCTAAACGGCTTGACCTTTCTGTCCCGCGCCCGTGCTCACTCCTTGTCTGCCAGCAGCTGGTGCTCTCAGAAGACAGGAACCGTTTGGGTTATGGAAGAGGGAAGAGAAACGGCTGGAGGATCTCTACCAGCGGCGCTCAGCTGTGCGAGAGGAAGGACCTGCCAGGTTCGAGGTCCTGCAGCTCCGGCTGGGCTGGGGAATGTATGTTCTCGAGGCAATTTGGCTTGAATTGTATTTCGGTTGGCAGGAATCTTGCCAGTCTAGAAGGGGACTAACATGCCGGTGCCGGACGTGCGCTGCAGCCCCCGGTCCCCGGGGCTTCGTGCGGACGAGAGCAGGGAATCGGATCGGCCGACGCAACTCAGCGCCGCGGGCTTCGGCGGCGTGGTGCCCGCGTGGCCAAAAACCATCTGGTAGCAGGGGGGTGAAGATGCCGGATGGTGTTTCAGCGCTGAGGAGTTGGCATCTTGTTCGAGCTTCTCCTCTTTTTCCGCTTGCTGGAAGCCTTTCTCTTTGCTTGACAGTTAATCCTTGTCGCTGGTTTATACTTCAGCAGGTTTGTCCTGTCTGGGGGAGGTGGCAGGAGCTGCGAGGAGTACACAAGATCCAAATCCGTGGAGGTAACGGCCTCTGCTGATTCAGCAGCTTCCCTTAACTGTTCACTAAAGAGCAGAAGAAAATGCTAGAATTTTGGTCTGAAGAGTGTTAAGTCTTGGATTAAAATCCAGGTGCCACGCTTGACCTTTTGTACCGCCTTGGGGCTTGAGTTTTCAGCAGCACAGGAGCTGTTGCCTCCTGGAGCCCCTCTGCAGAACTTGTAGGGTAGCCCAAAAACCACTGAAACGTTCCCCAAAGTGTGGCCTCTGGGGCTGTGGGGCAGCTCTGGAGAGCTGGCACGCTGGCCAGCCACCGCCCGCCGACCTCCACGCTGGATCTCCCACTTGGCTGGACCTCCGCAGAGATTTTTGGAGGAGATCCCCCTCCCTGCCCTTCCCTGCTGCGGTTTGGAGATGCTTCGTGGTCGGTGCTGGGGGAGACTTGACAGACGCTCGAGAAAAACACGCAAAACCCGTCATCCCCCCGACTCATCTGCCCCGGGAGTGGCCAAGCGGGGACCCCCGGGCCGCCAGCATCCGACGTTGGAACGTTTCCCCCCTTTGCAGCCTCGCTGGGCTGGAGGGGCGGTGAGCGTGGGTGGGCTGTGGTGGGCGAGGAGCCCAAGCCCTTTAAACCCGCTGCAGCGTCCGTGCCTGACCAGCACCGGAGCCGGATTTTGGAGGCGGCACCGGTGCTTGCGAGCTACGCACGGGTCTGCGCCCTCGGATTTGGCACCGTGCGCTGAAATGGGGAGATTCCCGAAAAACTGCTCCCGGCGCCTCCGTAAGCCGTGCTTCCAGGCTACAGGAGAGCGGGGCAGCACGCCTTCTCCCCACCGCTCGGTCCTTCCTCTGGCCACCACGTGCCCGCTGAATTGTGCTTTTTAAGTACGGACTGCGCTCCCTTTTGCCGGGAGTGCATTTATAAAGGGGAGGAACTGAGGGCAAGTCCTGCTGGCTTGTGCTGCTAAATTTACCTGCTTGCACGCGTCTCGCCTCGCCACCGGAAAAGGGGGGGGGACGTCCACGCATTTTCTGGTGCGGAGCCCAGAAGCTCCTGCGGGGCATGGCCGAGAGAAATGCTGAGCAAGCAGAAATTGCCCGGGGTCAGCCACAGCTTTTACCTCCCGCCTCTCTCAGTATCTCAGAAATAAGAGTTCGGCAATTTGAGGAGCTTCCCGGCGCACCGAGCAAGCGCGGGGCCGCGTTGCCGGAAGCATGACCTGGCCTCTTCGGCAACTGTAGACGCAAGGGCGTGAAATATCTCGCTGTGTCAAAGGCTGCCGAGGATTCGGAGCTGGGTGATAAGCACAGGAAAGAGAAAGCAGTGACTGGCACTGCCGGCACGGTATTCAGCTCTGCGGCAACTGCTCCCACGCGTTCCCTGAGGTTTTGGCGAGAAACGGGGAAAATCCCTGGATTTCTGTGCCGTCTCCTCTCCGATGTGCAAGGGGGAAAGCGCAGGACGGTGCCGGGAATCCGGGTCACCCTTTTGTCACAAGGGTACGTGCGGGTTGGGACAGGAATGCGGCTGGGAATAAAAAGGCGACGCCGCTGGCTTTGCAATGCCGGGCTTGGCTTTGGCTTTAAGCTGCGCCCGAGCCCCTTCCCACGACTTAGCGAGCCGTACGATAAACCGGCCGCAGGAGGCTTGCTCGCTTGTCCCCTCCCACGAGGGTGATGTGCAGGGGTGTTTTCCTTCAGCAAGGGTTTATTCCCTCCATCATTTTTAGCACATGGCTTTTTTTTTAATTATTATTTTTCTATTTCCCTCTGTCGGAGCAGAGAACATCCAGATTCACAGCCCAAAAGTGGGAGTTTTGATGACGCTGGAAAACCCAGCCCGGGGACGTTCTGCTGTAACGGGGGCAGCTTTTTGTCACAGTGGCACCCGTGGCCCCGTCACTGTTCTGCAGCATGACACCCGTTCCGGAGCCTGGAATAAACATTATTCTGAGGACGGCGGGAGGGGAGAATCCAGCCTGAAAGGATGCCGCCGGTCCGGCGGGCATCTCCGGGAGAGGCAGCCTCGGAGCCCGCTGCCCGTACCTGGGAACAGACGCTATTCCGGGAGCCCAACGGCTAAACATAGCCCAGCTCCCGGCTCTGGACGAGCTGCCAGCTCCTTGATTTACGGGAGCAGCGGCTCCTGCCTAATGAGCGCCGCTGGGCGGCTGCCAGACCGCAGCGTACGTGGCAGCGGGTCCTTTCGGCGGGGGGGGGGGGGGGGGGCGTGTGCG
>NW_010555025.1:0-227 GCF_000687285.1 Phaethon lepturus | reverse complement strand
CAGGCGTGGAGAAGAGGTACGGCCGCTTATCTCCCCGTAGATGTGCTCCCCGGTTCCACCAGGGCTTAATGCCCTCACGATGCTCTTAGCTGTGCTGAGGCCACAGGGACCCACGGCCGTGCTCTGCTCCCCCACGCCGTAGTCTAGAGACCAGCGGCATGGGTGGGAATTCATTTGCATCCCTTCGTACTGGCGGGTCGTGGCTTAGGCAGGTTCACTCTTCGCTG
>NW_010555024.1:26725-54239 GCF_000687285.1 Phaethon lepturus | reverse complement strand
GGGATGCTGGCGCTGTGCGGGAGGCGCAGCGGCCACGTTGCGGGGACTTAGCCGGGTGTCACTCGGGGAACGTACCGCTAGCGAGCGTGTAGCAGGTGAGGGCGGGTCACTGAAGGCAGGGCACAGCCTGCCCGCGCTGCCCGAAGTTAGGGACACTTGGCTGATGCTCGCAGTCCTAGGCTTGACGGCAAGCACTGGCACAAATGCGGTCTTTGAATCGAGTTGCAGGAACGGGAGCGTAAATTCCAGTTCGCAGCTCAGTTGCTACCTCATCGGATTGGGAAGCGCTGGGAGAAATGGACTTTCCGTTCCCCATCCGTCCTTCATTCCCACCTCCCCTCCTCCGCGGCAGACAGAGGACTCTGGGCCAGCGAAAGCTGGCAGGATATAGGAAATAGGTAGTACTTGTGACTTGTTAATCATTTTGCTATGTACGAAATGCTGATTAAAAAATATATGGGAATAAATTAGGGGAGGCTGAGATCCATGGAGTGATTACTTGGGTGCCTAATCTGTGACTAGAGCATCTTTTCCCCTTCCTGTATAATTAAAAAGCTTCTGTCCATTTCAATGGTGCTTCAATGCTGTGGTATAAATTATTGAACAAGGGCAAAGGAGACCTCCTTCGCCTTAGCCTTAAGGGCCCGGTCCTGCAGAGAGCAACTTCCACCCCTCCTGGTTCAGTGGCCTATTGGAGCCCCTCTGCTGAGTCCTTGCTCCTGTCCCTGCGCAGTCCCAGGCTGCCCTTCCCCTGGCAAAAGCTGCCTTGTTGAGGCAGAGTATTGCTTATCGGACTGCATGTAACGGTCGTCCTTGCTCCTTCCCAATGAACCCATGTGGATGGAATGGTCCCCTGGAATTCTGAAGGTGCGAGTGACCTTGGGAAGTGCTATGGTTTTCTCTCTCAGTTTTTGCCTTAATTGCCCTTGTATGCCACAAGCTCTTTGATTTGGGGATTGGTGTGTGCACAGGTCCTGGGAAGTGTCTTAAAACCTGATCATCACCCCCGTGGTAGTTATTACGTGTATTTGGTAGTGGCAATGAACATGCTATGCTAGCACCTCCATACTACCCAAGGTAAAACATGATTTAGGAGTGGGTGGGGAATGGGACTGTTTCTTTTTTTCCAGGCCCCTGGAATGGTGGAGGTGGAAGAGGAATGTGATGTACCTACAGGGACTTGGCTCACTGCTGCTTTCGTTACAGGCAGATTAGTCCTGCTCCCACATAGGCTCCAGGAGCACTTGCTGCCCCAGAATCACATTTCCCATGGAGGAAAAAGCCCTCTCCTTCTTGAACAGCAGAGCAACTTGAAAATTACTTTTTTTTTAAAAGGGATTCTCCCAACAGGAGTTTAATCTGTAGCCTTTTTGTTACTGCTATTCTTGCATTGATGATACAGTTATGCTTTCCACTATATTAAAGACAATATTCTGGAGTTTTTCAACAAATGCTTATCATCTTTAATGATAACTGACTTTGGGATCTGGCCCTCCATAATCTCATGCAATGCTGACTGTAATCTGCCTTAAGGGAAACATGATATACTACTGTTTTAAATGGCCTTTTTGGCTTCTCTGGTTGCTCTTGACTGAAGTAGAATTCACTGAATCCTACCCGATGTCTGTCCAGTGATTCATCTGGTCTTACTTGGAAGAGGAAAGACAGTGCTGTGGGTTTTTTTTTTTTTCCTATCAGAGGTGATTATGCTATGTAGTCATTCAGTGGCCAGGAACATTGGAAAAACCTTGTGAGGCATCATTTGAAAGGATCACTGCATGTAATGGGGGGAAAAAAAACACGTTTGTCTGCTACCAGAGCTCTCCTTTTCTCAGGCAAAGTTCTCGTGCTGTAGTGAGGAGCACAGTATAAATATCAATGCTAGGTTTTAGCCACTGAATTCAAAGTTATGGTTTCCACAGCAACCAGCACTCAGGCCGCCATTTACGTATGTACTATTTCCCCCTTTTAAAAAAAAAAAAAAAAATTGTATCTGGCTTCTGGTGTTAAGCTGTGCCCAGTCCTCCTCTGCGAACACCCCGCACTCATTCCTCCTACTCTGCGTTTGAGCATCCCCCTCCACTTTCCTTATCCCGATGGCCATTGTCTTGCTCCATTCCCAGCTCCAGCCTTCCTGCTGCCTTCTGCTGGGCCAGCGGCTGAGGGCACTGTATACCAGAGCCCGGCCTGTCCACCATGTTAATTTGTCTTCTAAGTCCTCCTTTTGGTACCAGCATTTGCTTCCAGCTGTGCCCGGTGTGACAGGCACCGCACAAACACGGGAATAAACAGCCCTGCTTTGAATCCCTGGCATATCCCTCAAATACCCACCTGTGTTTCCCATCTCTCTCTTATCTGCAGAGTGGTTGTCTCGACGGTAGGTCCACACGCTCTCATGGCTCCTGCTCAGTCACTTCTCTTGAGGCTTAAAGGCAATGCAGCCAGGGAGCTGTGCCCTGTGTGGAGGGCTGCAGGATGTGCCCTTCCTATATGAAGATCAGGATGCGATGCTTGCTTTTAAAAAATGTCTGTCACACGAATGTGCAGTGTTGCTAAAGTGTTTTCATTTATAGCCAGGGGGTTGATGTATCTGCATGGTTGTGTCCAAGTTACAGTTTCCAGAGCAACTGGAGCTTTGTATCTTGGAAGACTGTTAAGTAAAGCATGAAACATCACATCAAATGTTCCTTTCTTAAATTCTGTAATTTTAGCTACTGTTAAAAATGCAGCTGTGCTTATCTGAGAACATGTTTAAAAACCTTAAATGACCAAGCAGATCTTCTTCAGATATGTACCTCTGCGATGAGAACAAGAATGGTAAATTTCAGCCCCCCAAAGTAATTATCCTTAGAGTTACAGCATAAGGCACTTCGGCGGGGGGGGGCGGGAGAAATGGAAGTGCCATCTTGTCTGTATTTCTAACCAGAACTAATGACAAAAGTGCAATCTGGCAAAACTGAGTAAAAAGGCTGATGTCAGCTGACATCAAACATCAAATGAAGGATTCCTGTGGCTGGAGAATTGATCCTAAGAAGGAAGGGGACTCAGGATCCCCTGTACGTGGGAGCAGTTGGGCAGGCTGTGGTGCTGGTGGCTGATCTAATAGTATTATTTTTTTCTTTCCTCCTCTTTCCCCTCTCATTTGGCTGCTGCTCCTTGTGAAACTGGGTCCCTCTTGCAGTGTTTCACAGATTCTTTTCCTCTGAGCAGTAATGCCAAGGACCTTTGGCATCAAAACAGGTCTCTTTCCCATTATAACTCAATTTGAGCCAATGTTACTTTCAAAAAAGTTGATGTATCTGTATTGTAAGTTTTCTTCTTACTCTGTTTTCTCTTGCTCAAAAAAGAATTTTGTCCACAGGCATGTCATTCCCTTATAAATTGCCCTATTGGATATTCAGATTGGTTTGAGCAATGATGCCATAAAATGCTTTGTAGGTTACCTGGGGAATCTCAGCCAGAAGACTTTAAGTGTTGGCTTGTGTAAAAAGGAATAACAAAGAGAATGTCTCAGGGGTCTTCCTTTGTATTTTTTTTAGTAACCTTCCAGCTCAATGTTTTTCTTTTTATGTATATTTTTTATATATATGTATATAAAATGTTCCATTGATGTTGCCGCCCATAATAGCATTGTCAGCAGCCTATGGTTTTTCCTTAATAAAAATGGAGGAATGATTCTTCTTCTACGATATGGTTTTGAAATGAAACTTAAACCCAAACCTTGTGATCTTTGGTGTGCTGCCCAGATTATAGAAACAAAATGATTGAAAGAGCAGCTGGCAATGGCTTGAAGTGAGCTGAAATACCTTGAACTTCTCCCCGGGTCTCTTCGAGCAAAGGTAGGGATTTAATTTTCTCTGTAGTCAGATCAACCTTTGCGATACTGCACAGACCGAGAAAGGATTTTAGCCTCTTTGCATAGGAGCAGGCTGTTGCTCCGTAGCCGTAACCCACCTCCATGGCAGGCAATGTTGCATGCTGGGTGGTGAGGAAGAGAGAGCTGGTAACAAGCTGTGAGAACAGCCAGATTTTTTGCTGGAATAAAAACTGCCTTTATTTTCCTGCATGCTCAGAAAGTACCAGCGTGTGCCGTGCTATCAACTTAATTGGCTAAGTCTTTCTATCTGAAGGTACTGATGCTGGGGCTCAATGTTGCGTAAATGTGTCTATCTTGGCAGCAGGATGCCTAGTTTTACTTTTCTCCAGTGCACAGTATAAATACACCTCTTTCCTGACCTTCTCCATTAATTTCAGTGGTTAAAGCCAAGTCTTCTGAGGGACGAGGCATTTGAGAGTTGGGACAAGATACCCAATCCATTATCATTAAAGCAGACTTATTTTAAGAATCTCTTCCCTTCAAAGAGCAGGCAGGGAGTAAGGGTGGTGGGAAGGTCTTGTATTCTTAACCAAATGTCCTGGTGGGTCACCACAGCCCTTCAATCTACCTGGGGACTTACAGCTGTAGTGCCTGACCACCTGCTTCTGTGGGAACCACTGCTGGGGGAGAGATCTAAGAAGGCTGGAGTGTCGCTTCCACTCTGTGTATCTTCCACCTGGGAGGTCTCCCTTGCAGCTTGGGTAGAAAAGAGATAGAGGAGGAGAAGGTTAAGTTCAAAGAAGAAAGACAAGAGGTTATTTTCTATGTGTAAATGGTGAGGAGAGATGGTCTGGTCCAGAACATTGGATGTCATACTTACTTATGGAAGAATAGTTCATGAAACACTCTGTTTTTTCCTCAGACACTGTTTTTGTTTTTGAAAAAACATAAAAAAATTTCTGCTCTTTCAAACTAGGAAAATTACCAACTTTTGACTGGAGCTTTGTGCTTGTTGAAAACAATCACTTTGCCTTATGGTTGGGAAACATTTCTTCTAGTAGCAGCAAATCTCTGTATTTTGAGTTTTGCAGCCCATGTTGCAATAGCATAAATGCTTGGAACTCTCTTGGCCACAGTTACCTTGTGCATGACAGAATTCTCTACTGCTTCACATTATTCAGCATGTCTTTATGTCTAATTGTTTTTCTCCTTCATATGCTCTGTTCCTAAGATTAGTACAGTTTTCCTCTTCATGGATAAATAATTTAAACACCTGAACTGATTAAATGCATGCATCTGAGCTCAAAACTTTTTTTTAATTCAAAGACTGACTTTTCTGAGGAAGATTCAAAGCAACTGAAAATAGCTTCATCACAGAAACATCAAGCATAACTTGAAAATTATCACTGTCATGTCATGGATTCTGGCAGTGTACGTTTGCCTTCCCATTAGCAACGTCTCATTGAACAATCAAGGGTTTATTGACAACTCGTTTACTTTGCCTAATTGTATGACTTACTGGAGGGCAGGAACGTCCTTCCCTTTGCAGAATGATGGCAAAGATGTCAATGCAAAGTGGGTCCGTGTTGTACAGTTACTTGATTGCCCTGTTTGGAGGGTGTTTCATGAAGTCAAAGTTGACTGCAGAAGGTTTGAGGCAACCTCCAAGGTTGGATTTGACTGCGCGTTACCTGCAACATGCTCCTTTCCCAGCATGGTGCGGGAAGATGCCACCTTGCAGTGGCGGTGGCAGGGCTCACAGGGGCTGGGTGGCTGCTCCAGAAGGTCTGGATTTGGCTTGGTGGTGCCAGGAGCAGTTGCTCAGGGGTGGCATGTGCTGATGTGAAGAGAGGTGTTGGGGAGGTTTAGCAGTCAGGAGCTGCCAGTTACCCCTCTGACATAGATGAGCCCGCAGCAGCGTGAGCAGCAGAGGGCTCATGCAAAACCCCCGCGCTGGTGGGGCAGATGTGCCCCTCGCCAGAGAGGGTGGAGGGGCTGCAGCAGTGCTCTCCTACCTGGAAAAAGCACTTTCTGTTAATACTCTTTCCAAAATGTCTTTTCAAAGAGGAACAGCTCTGCTGCTCTCCCCATGTAAAGCCATACATGCTCCACAGCTGCTTCTGGAGAACTGCAACCCAAACCAGCTACCTAAAGAGAGAAGTCTTTTTCCTTAATGTGAGACCCATCTCATCCTGCATCTTTATCAGTCACTGCTGTGCCTTTTCATCTCAGACTGGCTGACAATAGCACTCTCAGATGGCTGGAGTTTTCCCTCCCTTTGTTGTAAAAAATACTCTTAGGAATTACCTTTATAGAGCAACTGCATATCTCTAGGCTAAAGTTAAACCACAGCTGGAAAACATCTCTCATCTCCCACTCAAAACATCTTGCATCTAGAGATTTAAAACCTCATACCAGAAAGCTGTAGCCTAATACTTTGCCCGTGATTTCTTGCTATACCAGCACTACTCTACAAGAACATGAATACCTTGATCGCCTGTATCTTGGCTGTTTTTATTCACAGAGGAAAATGTGAAGAAAACTTGTGATGCTATGGAAATTTCACTTTGCATTTTGACATGCCCCATTTTTAATTTTTTTTTTCTTTGGTATAGTAACCGGGATGACACTCTGCATTTGTCATCGCATTAGCCCTCCGTCTGGCTTCCCGTCCTCCCTGATAAGCAGCACTCAGGCAGGCACCAAGCTTTCAGGAAGCCAGAGCAATTCCTGCTTGCATCCAGTTACTTTTTGTCTGTTGGATCCATCCATTATCATAGCAGCAGTGGCATTTCTTGTTGTTTTGAATTATCTCCTGCCCTAGCCCATCATGTTTAGTTCCCTTTGCTTCTTCTAAAGCAAATCGTATGCCTGCCATTGTCTCTTAGCATGGTTTGGGGAGAGACGTGGGTTTCCTTGTTAACCCCAGATAGGCTTCCTGACTGCTTTGGCTTTAAGCCCCTGAACTTTGAAGGCTTACTGTCCTGATGTCAGTCATTGCTTTGCAATGAATGGGCCAGGCTTTCTGTGCTATGCCTCACTGCTCAGTCCCACTGCTCTCCTCTCTGATGGCACTTTCCCCATACCTTTTGCCCAAGGCTTCACTGGTGACTAACAGCAGCAAGTTATCTCCCTCCCATGTCCCAGCCAGCACTCCAGCAAGGCTCTGGTTGCATCAGCTCTTCAGCTCAGTTTGCTTATGGAAAGCATTAAGAGTACTGCTTCCCAGTCACCCACTGCGTTCCTGCAGAGTTTTGGTGCTGTTTGAAACTTTTATGAAAGCCTTAATTCATGCCCTGTCTGCATTTCTAGCTACACCTGCATAACTTGCAGAAGGCCTCCATTTCTATCTTGTTCCTTCATCGTGGACCTTCCCTAGAGCTTGGGTAGGTGCCTGTGCGACACAAGTGCAGAGGCACTTTTAAAAATCTTCTCTGCTGGCTGTGTGACAGGTGATCTGCAGAACCACAGTAAACAAAAATGCAGAGAGGGCTGACTTCAGTTAATTTTTCCATTTACTATCGTGTTATTTTATCATCACGCTTTTAAAAGATGACAGTGGGTTTTGATCCAGAGGCCTTGATATCCACTGTGCTGGGAGATGGAGAGCTGCTATGGTGATGAAGCAGCATGACAGCAAGTGATACTTAACTTCTTCCAACTCAGGAGCAAAAAAGGTTAAGCATCTTCCCTAAAGAGACTTGGCTTCCTTGCAGTATTAGCCAGGACCGAGTGAAGGAGGAAAAAATGCAAAACAATGCAGAAAGTACAGAAACTGGATGATGTGAGAAACATTTTGAGTTGAGGCGGTTGCATCCCCACCTTGTTACTAGCTCCACTTAAGTCACTTCTTGGCTGCTCAGATACAGCTGAAGCAAAAGAGCCCCAAAAGTATCTCTGCTACTCTTACTGCCTCTGGTGCCTGAGCTATCTCCTTCCAGATCATAGAATCACAGAATGGTTTGGGTTGGAAGGGACCTTTAAAGGCCATCTAGCCCAACCCCCCTGCAATGAGCAGGGACATCTTCAAGTAGATCAGGTTGCTCTGAGCCCCGTCCAGCCTGACCTGGAATGTTGCCAGGGAAGAACCAAAGGCTTTCAGCCTGGTGCTGTCTTATGTTGTTGTGCATCCCCTACGTCTGTGGGAGCTGGGACAGGGAAGACACGAACTAGTGACACTGTGATGATTTCGGAAGCAGAAGGAAACCCCAGGAGCAGTCAAGGCTAGGCAGATGTTGTGTTTATTGTTTAGACCCTGGGAAAGCCTCCCCAGAGACTGGCTGGTACTGACACCCACTTGTTGCTAGGGCGAGGGGTGCAGGATGCTTTAGGGATACACTGATTGATTTGGGCCGCACAGGTCCCAATTACTTAGCATTTTGGAGAGCCATTTTGGCAGGATGGTTTCCATAACACTAAGCAAGAAGAAAGACTGTCACCGTTGTGACCTTTTTTTTTTTAAGCTCTTTATCTTGTTTTGCTTGTTGATGTTGATGGACCTGTGTAAAAAAATTTCAAGACCTGTTAATGGGGGGTGGTGTTGAACCATAGTGTGGTTATATGGACTGCAGTAAGAGAAAAACCCTCTTTTGAAGACTCAGCATGTGATGGTGAGAAAACCTGTTGCACTCCTACACCAGAAGGACAAATGTAGCCTCCATTGACTCTGTGCTATCTCAATGGCATGTGTTGAAAAATCTATGTGTTGTGTTTAAGAAAAAATTGAACGTAAATCTTGCTATGTTTGCTTGTTGCTAGTAAAACACATTTTCTTACTTGGTCATCATTGTCTCCTGGGAAAGTTGCACCGGTTGTATTAACTTAATGGCAGATCTGCTAATGAAGTCAGTGGGTTTGGGATTTCGCCCCATGACTCAGGAAACTTTGTTTGTTCTGTTGCTATAGGCTGTGGAGTTATAAAAATGTGATTGCTTTGTGCTGTCAGTTTGCAGAAGGGTAGTTGTGAGGAAGGAAACCTGAGCTGACAGAATTACCTGCCAAAATAATTAAGGGCATAGCTAAATGAATATAAGAAGACCGGACAAGTAAATTGCTTTTGTACAAATAGCCTTTTTAGTTCTTTCTGTTTTGTTTTGTTTTGTTTTTTTTTTTTTTTTGAGGCTTGCTGAAGTGTGAAGATCCCTCTGTGAAAATAAGGTGCGCAATTAGTATTAATTGATTTGGTTTTTAATATCAGTTGGGATGAACTTGCTGAGGATTAGTGTGGAAATGTATGCAATTTCAGGAGAAATTGATTGCATTGCATCTCTTCCATGTGTAGATTTCCCTTAAACTGCTAATGAAAGTTCAATAACTAATGAACATGATGTTTCATTAAATGTGCATTCAGCTTAGAATAGTTAACAAGTGTCTTTTTCAGATCCCTTTTCCTTGCTAGCCCCCTCCTTTGCTGGTTATACAGTCTTGGATTTTATCTTTGTTTTTTAAAGACGTAAGTGGAGATAATAAGACTTTTATGTCCATTCCTATATTCCTCTTTGGAGAGTGTTTTGCATGGAAAGACTGGATTTTTTTGTGTGTTTTGCCTTTGGTAGCAATTACTGCTGCTTGCAGTTGTGGCTTCCAGTTCAGAACAAAGCTGTTTTGTGTGCCTAGCCAATAATAATTGTTGACAGTTGATAATGTTGGAGACCTCTTGTTGTGGCTGGCATCTGACTTATACCAACTGCTACTGAACCCAAATGATAGGTTTTTAATTTTAGCTTCAGGGTTCCCATGCTGGAATATTCTCTTTCCTCTGGGAATAAACCAAAAAAAAGTCTGTGTTAGAGATCCTAAACCTACAAAGCGAGACACAGAACTGAAGTGTCACAAAGACTGCCTAAATTTCTATTCTTACTCTTGTCTGCTCTCAGACTTTCCTGGTAACACCTAGTTATCGCATCCCATGGGGCAGTGAAACTTGCTTACTGTGTGTTTAAATCTGCAATATATATGTTAGGTAGAGCATATTGATTTGAATATTGAATTGCTGGGAGACTCTCTGCATCCAGTTACTGATGCAGCTCATGGACCACAAGCCACTTAAAACCCAGGTAAACTCAAAATGAATGAACGAGGAGGTTCTTCATGCAGCCTCCTTTTCCTGTGGGGTTTTGTGAATACACTCTCACATCGTATTTGATTCCCACCCCCCACCCCAAAATACATCCGTGGAAGGCTACTACATAGTGCCAGACCATTCTGTCCTAGGGCTGAGTATAAGACCAGGCCAGGTGCTACTGACACTTCTCTGAAGTGCTCTCCCAGCTTCCAGCACCATGCAATTTGGGGATTTTGCAGGCCAGCAGCAGCTTGCTGATGTATTTAACATCTTTTTCCAGATGGAGCCATGAAATGTCTTATTTTACTTCTGATGACTGGCAGTGGCTGTGAGACCTTTGGGTGGTGTGAGTCTCAAAGGTGACACTGACCAGAATGGCCATGGAGCTCGCCTGGCCACTGCTGTCCATCTCCAGTGTAACCACAAACTAAGAATGGGGAAAAGTTATGGTTTAGACTTGAGCAAAGGTTTACTTCACTGCTACCTTAGGCTTTAATGTTTCAACTAGTTGTGTGAGCAGTGGTGCTTGGGTTAAATGTCTGTGTAGCAGCTTGTGGTGGTCTTGACATGAAATCCGTTATGCCAGAGCATCTGCAATGAGGCATACATTGCGGATGCTCCGGTGTAAGGGATTTCATATCCTTGGGAGCATATTTCAGGGCATCAGAGACAGCATCCTCCAATTCTGAGGTACCCAAATGCTGATTCTCCTCTCTCACTTAATTTCTGATGGTCTGCACTATTTTTTGGGGATGATTGTGTGCATTTCTCTCTGGATAATGTGAACTTGAAATCCTGGCAGTGTCATCATCGTATATATCATCCATATTGGGTGTGTGTTATGTGTGAACTATGATGGGTCAAGGAAGGGTTTGGATGGTATTGACCAGCAGTCATCAGTTTAGTTGATGACCAAATCCATGGTGTGCGTGGGTTGGTTTTGGGTTTTTTTGTGCCTCAGGTCAAGAATGATTTAATTTTGATGTTAAAAGCTTGGGCATAGCTGCAGTGGGCCATTCACAGCTTTCTGAAGACAGTCACTGAAGCATGTGACCATGGAGGTACTTAGTGGTTCACTAATTACATTACTCACTTCAGCTTGCTTGGGCCATCTGTGGTTAATGTGCTGCTGGCTCTGTAGTATGGCGTTGGGGTCTGATGGCTGTAGACTTGGCTTGCTCAGTTCTCCCATGGCATTGCTCAGAAGAAGAGCTGGCCTTCAGCTGTCTGCCTGGCCTCTACAAATAGACACCCTTTGACAGGGAGGTGTGGGACAAGTCTCTGAACATAGGATGCTCCAAGCTTGTAGGAAGAAGCTGGCTATGAAAAAAAATTTGCAAAATGCTATGAAGTGTTAAGACTTCAGATGAAGACTAGTGGTTTACTGAGGAAACTCAATATCTTTTCTGTATTTGTTTGTCTGCTGGCAGACACTCACTCTGTCTTGTATGCAAGTGTGCCTGGCCCCTGCCAGCTGTGGAAAAGTGGAGGGACTGAAGGACAGGGAACAAAATCCAGCAAAGAAACACGGGAAAGCTGCTATGGGAGCCCTTTGGTAAAAACAGCCCTGAGCAAGTGCAGTTAGTGGCATCTGGGGGGTGTGTGTGTGGTAGGTGAGTTTCATGGAAGTGGTGGATGTATAATATATAAATACAGTCTTCTGAAATGACAAAAACATCCCTTGCTGTACCTTGGTTTCCATGTATGTTAAATTAGAAAACACACTCTGTTTTTAACAAAGCAGACCTTGTTAAAACAAAAGCTGTGAGTATGGGTGCCCTTAAATTGAACCAAGAAGAAAAACATACCCATTTGGCGTTTGCATGCAGTTGTGAAGCCAAGTGCTTGACTTAACTGAGGAATCCCACATGTCATCCCCTTCCCTCGCCTTTCTCCCCATTGCAGGGTAGGATCTGCCCCCATGTCCTCCACCTATGGCCTTGTCTGAGGGGTGAAAGAGGCTAGGGGTCAGTGAGGAGGCATCTGGAGAATGTGATGAATTGAGGGGAGGCAGAAAAAGTGCTCATAGGTTTGGCCAGCAGAGTAGGTCATCTTGGTTGTTTTAGTTAAAAAAAAAAAAAAAGAGTGCCAAAAGCCACTCCCCCTTCCTTACCCTTCCTGGAAAAGAAGAAAAAACAGCCTTCAGAAGGGACCCCCCAGGGTATGATAGATAAACTGTCTGCATTTTTGTGGCAGGGAGAGGTCTCCTTCCCTTAGTCCCTACCCTGTGGAGGCTCTTATCTGTTCCTCATCTGAGCCCTAGTGCTCTCTGGTTTTACAGACATTTTTAAAGAGAACTAAACTGTTGATCAAGTCCCAAGAAGCCTCTTCGGGTGGATGGATGTGACTGTGGCTGCTGCTTGTGGGGTCCCAAAATGCTGGAGGGCTTCTCCTGTCTTCCCTGATTTTGCACAGGTTTGTGCAGGGCAGGTGTGTCAGGACAAGCACAGACTGCTGCTAGAAGGAAAAGCAAGTCCTCTGCAAGTGCTCTTCCTCCTGCTGGGTGTTAGGGTCTGAAATTTGTCCTACTTTACAGATGAGAGGGCAGTTGGAATGCATGGAGCTCTGCCTTGGGATGAGTCAGGAGCCAGTCAAGAGTTTATGGGTCAAGATCCTGAGCAACCTGGTTTAGGGGACCCTGCTTCAGCAGGGGGCTTGGACTAGATGATCTCCAGAGGCCCCTTCCAACCGCAAGCATTCTCTGATTCTGTGACACCTGAAACACCAGCTAGGTGAGCATGCACGCTTGCTTGCTTACTTGTTGTTGAGCTTCTGGGGCTGTTTCTGGCCCTGGCCTCACTAGTTAGTTTTCTTGATCTGGCCTTCTCTTTCTGTGGAGCTCAGACATGAAATACGGGCTTGCCAGGGTAATATCTTGCCTCTCTTTGCCTAGGATCGCTCCATTCAAATGGAGTAGTCTTACAAGTTTAATGACTTTTTTTTTCTTGTCAATGCTTTGCCTGATGTCTCCTTCCGTCCTGCAGTGGGAGCAGGAGAGGCAGCAGCAAAGAGAACTGAACCTTGTGCTTAAAACAAACTTTTGGCTTGGTGTGTCTGTAGAAGCAAATCCATAATTTTTCTGCAGAGTACCCAAATTGTCTTGAAATATGGGAGGAGAGGAAGAGAAATGCTTTAGGTTGCTCCTTGTGCTGGAAGTGTGGGAGGACATCCTTGGGCCTGGGTCTTGCGTGACCTGTTTGCTCCATCCATCCAGAAAAGACCATTTTTCTAGAATGATTTGAGCAGTGCCCTGCTGGCATGCTGTAAGGGTCGGCAGCAGTAGTGAAAGCATGGTTTTGCTGCCGGTAGAGAGAGGCTTTAAAATCCATGCCAGCTGAAGTCCTGACCGAGGTCTGTGGAGGAGGTAGGGGCACCCTAGAGAGGGTCACCATGTGGCAGAATTGGGAATGGCAGCACATGCAGGTCTGCCTGCTGCAGATGCTTGAGGTCTCTGGGGACAGTGAACAACTGAGTCTCAGTCTGCTGGGAGGTATTTTATTCCTTCTTTTGATGGACAGGAGAGGGAAGAGCTTGTGCATGGTGCCTCTTGGCAAGTGCAAGAAGGGAGTCAGCAGCAGCATAATGCAAGTGTCTCTGGCTGGGGATCCTGCTCGGTGACTTGGACAGTCCAAGGGCCGTGGTCCGTGACAGCTGGCAAAAGCAGCAGCCCCGGGGGAAGCTCCCGAGGCTTTGGGTTGATGCTGGCGAGCTGCGGCCAGCCATACGAAGCCCATGTACCTGTGTAACGCCAGGCAGGTAACAGCACTGGTCCCGGTGGATTGTCAGGCATGTGTGAGGGGGAAGGAGGTCACTCAAGGAAGCGTACAGACTTGCTCTAGGATGAGATGTCCTGACCCTGCCAACCAGGCAGATAAAAAGGACGGAGAGTGAACTGGGGCTGCTGGTGCAGGCAGAGCTGGGTGAGGGGTGGGAGGTCAGAGGGATGCGTGGTCTCTGAGCTATGCAGCCCGTAGGCCAACAGAAGGCTTGTTTATGCCAGCAGACTCCGACACATCTTCAGGGGCTTTTGCTCATGACCGTAGTAGTAAATGCTGCTCTCTTACATCTGCCCAAATCCTTGCTGACAGAAGGAATGTACAGGTTTCTTGCCTTATGCCTCCTCTGCTCCAGCACACCCTGCATGCACAAATGGAGGGGGACCCTTTTATCCAGCTTTCCTCTGGGCCACTGATAATCCTTAGGTCTTGGGGCTGGGAAGCCTCCAGCTGGGTTTCAGTTCTGCTTTTGAATGGCAAAGGCTCATTTGAAGAGGTATTTCAGCATCCAGCTGCCAACATGGCGGGTCTTGCAGTGTTGTTTCTGTGTGGGGATCTTCTGAAGACATCTGTTTGTACACAGGTACGGTTTTCAGCTGCAGGGATGCTATCTACTGAAGCTGCTAAGAGCACACCTTGTGTTGGAAAAAGGGGGAAAAATTGTGAAGATGATGAGGATTCAACACAATGTCTGTGATGGACAGAAGTCTCTCTTTAGGGCTGATGGCTGTCCTTAAAAGGATGTATACCTTCTCTCAAGCTGAAGCTGGAAATTGCTTTATTTTTTATACCTTTGAAGGGTTTCCAAGGAAGCAATAAGAGTCGTCAAGCATTTTGAAAGTTACCCAGGAGTGCTGCCCTGCCTGCAATCTGCATATATATCCAGCACCAGTGTGCTTGTTAGCTGATCTGCTAAGCTAAGCATCTCTCTTCATGTCACTAAATTATTTTCTTGGTCTTGGCTGTCAGTTGTACCTCAGTGGTGAAACTGCTGCTTCCTTTAGAGAGCTATGCCAAAAATTGCTGGGAGCTGAATCTGCAGTAAGAGAGAACTGGTATAGTCTGTAGGAGTTAGTGAGAGAAGACTGATACCTTCATTGTACAATTACGGCAGGTGTCAAACAACAGAAGAGTAATATTGGTGAGGCTGAACTACATGAACGAAGTCAGCCAGCACCAGCAGGTTGCAATGTGGGCATATGCGTGTTTCTGAGATGGGGAGAAATTCTGTCCTCAACTTGTTTTGTTTCTAGGCCTGCTTTGGTCTCTGTGAAAAGGAATTGTTTAATCACCATTACCTTAGTGTTAGCTTTAAATGTGTTGTTAGTCAGGTTTTCAGGTATTAAGATGACCTTTGTTTCTGAAGTGATTATGAAAATACATAAGCTCTTGGGGAGACAAGAAGTTAGAAGTGTCTTCACCCAGCTGGGACTGGCAACTCTGCATATCTCCTCATTGTGGAAAGAAAGAACAACTTGTCCCAAGGTGATGATTGAGTCTCAAGTTTTACAGAAAATAATAAAACACTTTTTTTTTCATTTCTAGTATATCTGTGCACTTAATCTTCACTTCATATTACCTATATGAAGTGAATACCTATTACCTATTACTTCAATAAATATTGCCATATTTATTGAAGTGCAGTCTTAACCTGAATAATATCAGAAGTGGGTATTTCACCATGTTTCTGTATGCCAGCTTCCTGTTTCCCTCTCCTTTTCTCCTCCATTTGCCATGGTCACTGACCTGCCAGTGTTAGAGTGGTGCATTTGTGAAGCTGTAGAAGACCTTCCCTCACCCTGGAGCTCTGGAGTTCTGAGTCCTCCTTCGCTGCCCATGTTGCGTGCTGTGTTTGGTGAGGCCTGGTGTGTTTTCACTCATGCGTGGTAGTCATAATCTTCTCTTTAATAAATGTGGGTACACAGAAGTGTTTATACCATCAAAGTGTCTGATGCAAATGTACAGTCTTCGCACATCCTTCCTTCCTTCCCCTCAGTACTTTAAAGCCTCCTTGATATAGTGGGAGGAATTGTATGTGAAACACTCTTTATCTTTCTAAGAGAAGGTGTCTGAACCTGTTTGTACTTCAGGGGCAGGTTACTATACCTCCTCCTTTTATCCCTGTGAAAGACCAGCTTTTCTTTCGTTTGCAGGACGCTTTGGGCTTTCCCTTTGCTTGGTGGTGTCACAAGCCACACAAAATAGGAAGATGCCAGAAATATAGGAAAGGAGAGGCAATTGTGTGTATGTGGGTTGTTGTTTTCTTCTTCCCCATAGTTGACTGTGGCAAGTAAATGAATCTCTGATCTGTAGTAGTATCTGGCCACTGAATGCTTGTCTGAAGAATTTTAACCAGCATGAAAATTGAAGATAACATGTTGAGAAACATCACTTGCTTCTCACCCTCCCATCATGTGGGTTAAGGGTGAGGGATGCCACGGGGTGTCCCTGGAGCATGGGTGCAGCACCATGCACGCTGGGCTTTGGCAAGGCTGTGGGGTGCCCCAGCCTTCTGGTTGCCAGTTGCACTGGCTGACACTGTATGAAGAAAGCACCAACACATGCAGGACAGGTTTTGTTGAGGGGAGGGATGTTTTTGCTGTAATTCACTACTATACCATTTCCAGTCTTGTCTTCGCAGGAGGTGCTCTCTTTCCTCTGCACTGTACCCCGTCTGCTAATTGCTTCCCTCCCAGGGATTCTTGGTGCCTGTTCCCTTCCCTCCCAATTTTTAGATACCTGTTGAAGAAAACTGATACCTTTTTCTTCTCTCTCACCAAGTGCTGACAGCTAAATGCTGCTGGAACAGCCTCTTCTTTGAGGCATTAAAGGTGACTGTGTTTCTAAAGGAATTAAGAAGTGCTAGGATCTGATCTGTCTCCGAGATCAAGTGGAGCATATTTCTTGCATGTGCTATTGCATATTTCAAGACTGGGATGATAACTGTTGCTGGTTTGACTTGGTGGCATATTGCAATGGAAGATTTGGCTGAGTCTATAGACCTTAATGCTTCAGTGGGACATGCTGTTCCTAGCTAATACAAGCTCAAAACTGAGGTCACATTGTGCAGTGCCATAAAACAAGTCCTGGCTTCGCCTAAGTGAATAGGACAGTTGATATCGATAGAGTTCCTCCAGCTTGCCAACAAAACTTAATCTAGCCTTAAATCTTGTCTTTCAAGTTAGATATAGCAGTGCCGCTTGTCAGTGGATGCTTTCCTTTAAAATTGCTTGTGTAGTGCTTGGTGGAAGAAGATAATTTCTACCTTTCTAAGCTTCTGAAGAGATTGAATCAATTTGTCTTTTGCTAACCCATGCCAATGTTTTCTGTATTTGAAATACTGTTTCTCCTAGCTGAGATTAAAATGTTGAATTTCCCATTCTCAATTCAGCTTAAAAACGTTCTAAATTTTGGGGGTCGAAAGCATGCAGCATTGCCAGAGGAGACTGAAGTACCTGTGGCCTTTGTTGCAAAGAAAGCATTCAAAAGCAGAGTCATTTTGTATAACTTCTTTTTACAGAATAAGATAAAACTTGTAGAAATCCTCAAGAGAATTTAAACACTGATACCCATCCATCCATTTATATAACTACACCTGCAATGATGTCAAAGTGACTGTCAGACCCTGGGTTTCTCCCTTCAGGTTCCTCAAAGGTTTGTTCTGAAGTTTGGGTCTCTTTTAATTTCCGTGTCTCGTTATCAGAGTCCTGCTGCCACTTACAGCTCTCGAAAGTAAACCTGCTGCTACTTCTGTTCAAGTAGTCTCTTTAGTTGTTTTTTTGGAGGTGAATATAAGCTGGCATACTCTCAGTATTTATTTGTGTTAAAGTGGTGTCAGGCTAGTGACCCAAGGTCCCAGCGTGCTTAAGCGTTTCCCATAAAATAGCCCCTGTCTCATAAAGAAAACACTAATAAGTAAAATAAATCAAAGTCTAACCACGAGGTTGTGAGGATCACAAGATGCTGCTGCTCCATGGTTCAGTTTCACTGCCTGTGGTACTAGGTAACAACCCTGGCAGGGACTGCAAGATCACTATTATACTGTAGAATGAGAATAAGGGAGTCAGCTGCCTATACTGGGTACTTCTGTTATCTGCCACGGTGGGTGAAACTTCTAGTAGTATCTGGAATGTGGCTGCTGCTCCGGGTGTCGCACCCAGCCCCAGCAAGGGCACAGGAGACTAAAGGCAGCCTCTTGCCTCGCCTGCAACTGATGTGGGTTTGCATGGCCCCGTGGCCGTCGAGGGAGTTTGGCGTGGTCCGTGTGCACCGTGGTCTTGGTGGAGCCTCTTCTACAGGAGGAAAGGGTTTTTTGTTTTTTCCCTGCTGTCTTTCGAAAATGCAGCGGTGGTCCCTTCAGTTGTGGAAAGCTGGTCTTAGAAAGAGACTACTGAGCTTTCTTAAAACTGCTAATTAAGTATGAATTTAAGCTTGTCTGTGAGAAACTAGCCAGCCTAGCTGTAATAGGATTGTTCCGGCTCGTTTTAATTGTGCTGATCTGGCTTGTGTGGATGTTTTAATACAGGGTAAAATGTGGGAGCAGACTTCTCTCGGAAACCTGCAGTCAAACCAACCCATTGTGACTGTTTGAGCTCTTCTTTGATGTCCAGTAGCTTTGAGATCTACCAGCAGTTATGAATGACCCAGGTAGCAAAGAACATTTCTGATGCTCATTCTTACTAGTTCTTGCTGCTTGTGCTGTGGATCTGAATGTCTTCGCACTGCGGATGACCTTCTTCGGGGATAATGATAATAGTCTTTCATAAATATTTTAAGTCAGGAATTACTCATGCATACAGTATTTAATTTTATTTATTTATTTTGTTCAGTGTTAAGAGCAGAAGAGTTGAACTCGGAAGTTCAGGGGAAACCCTGCCTGAAGACTGCTTGTGTGCATTCATCTCAGCGGTCTTAAGTAAATGGTATGCAATTGTGTCATGAGTTTATTTATTTATTTATTTTCTTCCTAGGATCTTTGTTCAGGATGCTTCCTTTTAGCAAAGAATTAATAGATTTTTATATTTTTTTTTAAACATCCCGTGTGTAACCTCCAAAGAACATTTTAAGCAGCAGTTTGCTTTTTTCCCTTTTTCGTTATAAAAGTAGTTTGTGCAGAAATAGCAGGACGTATCTTTGATGAGTTGTTGTTGCTCTGTTTTGCATCTCTCATGTGGCTTTATGGAATTGCTATTGCTCTCCCTTTCTTGGCTGTGGGAATTCCCTTTAGAAATTATTTAGATGTTGGTGGAATTTGGGCTGCACTTCATGTCAAATCTTTGTTGGACTGGAGAGAAGATTGTCCCTCTAACTATTAAATTCCTGCATTATGTGCAAGGTGATCAGTACTAACCCCTAAGTCTTAAAGCAAAGGAGGGCTTGTGGGAGCATCTCGCTGATGGGAGAAGCTTTTGGCTTCTTCCGAGGGGAAGTAGCCTGGTTCTGTGGCTGGGACTGTGGCCTGATGGAGGGGTCCAAAAATCTCCTTCTGCAGCTTAAACAGGGCCTCTGTTTTCCACTTTGGGGTTTAGATCAAGCTTTTGATATAACAGTGTCACAAACTGTGGAGGAAAAAAAAAAATGTAAAAACCTCCAGACACTACCTCTGAACACTTCACTGCAAAAGTATTTGACTTTAATGGCTTGTTTTAAGCCTTGGCTTCTAAGCTCCTTTCAAATCAGATGTATTGCTGAAACCGGTTTGCAGTATTTATAGATTTTTGCCACTGAACTTGCAGCGCCTGAGAGGGAATCCCTTTCTTTTTCCACTGCAAATGAATTGCTATCAGGTCGTTTCTCCTTTTTATGGAAGAAGGTTTGCTTCAAAAGACTAAAAGTGTAAATTCTCTATCTGATATTCGACTTGAATGGGTAGCACTGCTAAAAAATTAATGGAATGGAATAGCCTGGGTGATGATTTCTTTTCTGATGTGAAAAAGTTTTGTATTCTTCTTTTCTTTTTAATTGCCTGGTGAGCTTTCTTCTTAACTATTAAATATCTCTGACATTTTTCTTTTTTCCTTTGCATCCAATTCCCTCAGATCCTGGTGCTCATAGTCTGGATAGCAACCTACTCTGCCAGCACTGGCATTGCTTTGGAGATCTGACTAGGCCAGCTGCTGATGTGTTTAATATGGCTCTGTACGTTTGATGTTTGTACTGATAACCTTGGGTAGTTTGGGAGGCTTCAACTATATCGAAATGGAGCTGAAATAAAAAGTTTTTATACTTGAAGGCAGTTTTCTGCACTAGAGGTAACAATGATTTCCCATCTTTTTTTCCTGGTGCGTTGGCATGACCTTTGGTTGCCTGCTGCCACACCACGAGCAGCTGTGTTGGCTTTGCTGCCGGTCCCCATAGGAAGGGGCAGTGGACCCACACTGAGTGTCCGAAAGCCATCCAAGGCACCTCCAGTACCTCCGTGACAGGTGGCACGGGCTGGACCGGCCACAGCATTGCTGCTGCCCCCAGCCACCCCCTGGGTGCCTTGGCATGAAGGGTGGCAGGCAGCACTCCATGGGGAGTGAGGCGCAGTGTGGCCCCTCGTGGGTGCTCCTGGAGAGAGGTGGCACTCGGCCCGGGAAGGGTAGAAGGGGCAGCGTCTCTGCCTTTATGAGGTTACCCACTTCTTTCTGTTCACGTGCACACACAGATTTTTTTTTTTTTTTTTTTTTTTTTTTTTCTTTTTTTTCCAGGGAGTAATGAGGACAGGGGAGAGGCAGATTTTACTCTGGAACAGTGTTTTATATCACTTTGCAACAGCGTTTATTTCCCGTGGGCAAAACTAAATGGTAAATACCTTTTACATTGCAAAGAAACATTAATTACTGTAGCATATTCTTCTCTTTGGCTTGACTCCTGCTGTTTTGAAAGCCTAGGTACAGCATTTTCCATAGTTTGGAGATGTTTGTGTCTGAAGTCAGAGTTATATAATTAAAACAAACATGTTTTCCAGCAAAATGTTTTCCCTTAAATAAGTACTGTCTGTAGCTGGGTAAAAATAAGTAGTGTCTTTGCTGAAGTTCTTTTTCTTCTTTGAAGGTTTTTTAATATACTATACCTAATTGGAAATTTCCAATATTATTCTTTGTAATTGTTTTGTGGTCATTGTCTGTGCTGGTTTATGAGGGCTCATTAGGAAGAAAAGCACTTGATTCCCAGCTAAAGAGTGGTATTTATGATGTGCTATGTGCTCTTGGTTTGGTGAGAGTGGTTTGCAGAAGGTGTTTTTGCTGCTTCAGGTCCTCTCGCTAACAAAAGCACTACTGACAAGGAAATTGCTTTTTACCCTGTCTGCTGTGCTTGAGCAGTTTGTGTACACACTGCTTGGAAATGGTGGACTCTCTCAGGTTTTGGCTTTCCGAGTTGGAAGGCAGGCGGCTCTGCTGCAGGCTCTGTCTTCCTTCTGGAGGACCTGACCCAAAGCTCAGGGCAGAAATTAGGATGACAGGGCTACTGCTGTGCTCAGACCGAAGAGGGAGCTCAGTGGGTCTCTGAGCAAATGGGAGCCCACATGGTTGGGATTATCTGGTATTAAATGAAACAACAAACCTGCAAACAAAATCCGGGTGTTCTGTGTGTCAGCTCACTGCTTGCGCATCTCAAAGGCTTATGCTGTGCTGTGGCAGGTCTGAGGACTGGATGGCACGTCTATGTGCGGCTGTGTTTCTGAGTAGTCCCATTAGGCTGTTAGGTTTGCGCTCCGGGAACAGGAGGTGAGGATGTGTTTTTCAGGAGTGGGGTCTGATTTAATGCAGGCTTCACAAAACAGTGTTTTGCAGAAAGAGCTGTGTTGGCAAGAGAGTGGGGAAACATCTCCTTTCTTCCCTGCTGCTTGCTGGGAGTGGGCAGATACCCCAGCAAGCAGGCTGGTCCTGGCTGAGGAAGAAGCTGTGGAAGGACCTAAGGCAATCCTTGCAAGAGGACTGCTTGGGAGGCACACCCTGGCCCCACTGCTGTGGGGATCTGCCTGTGTGGCTAGGGGACAAGGGACAGCACTTGCCTATGGCAGCTCTCTGGAGGCAGAGGCTGGGGTCTGTATTTGTGCAGTGTGGGCACCTGGGGCGTGGCTGCAACTCTTGGGGTCTTCAAGA
Source organism: Phaethon lepturus (assembly GCF_000687285.1). NCBI lineage: Eukaryota > Metazoa > Chordata > Aves > Phaethontiformes > Phaethontidae > Phaethon > Phaethon lepturus. Next base: position 32,492 of record NW_010555024.1, on the reverse strand, counting down.
GGAGGTATGTCTACAAATAAGAACAGAGCTGTCTTTGGAGGGGCTTTTCGCTTTCCTCAGTGTTGCAGTGATGTTTATAAGCGGTATGCCCTTTGAGGTACACCTCAGTCATTCACTTTTTACACTCGTCTCCTTATTTTACAGCATCTTGATGCTGGCATCAGTTTGAGCCGCCTCTCCTATAAAATTAGGGTTCGTTCCAACTGAAAACCGAGCACTTCATTCAGCTCCGCTGTCGTCACCAAGCTTGCTGAAGCCACGTCATATTGGAGATACAGAGATAAGCTCCTTTGGGTATGGCACTGAAATACCAACTGCAGTCCTGCTGAGATTTGGGCATCTGCTTAACTCGTACACTCATGGTGTGTAAATATAGACCATATGTAAGTATGTAAAGCCAAGCACATGCCTTGGCCTCTGCAGGACTTAAACTATCAGGTGCGATGTGGAATAGCCGGAACTGAAATGGAAAAAGTAACTATGCTTTCATTATATCTAATGGATATGTTGCAAGAAACAGGCTGCAGGTTTTAAAAACTGACTGTTCCACAACAGTTGCATTTCTTTTGGCGCTCAATTATATACCTCTGCATGTGTGTCTGTAGGCATTTTGGAAACACTAGCCTCTGAACTGTATTTATAGAGCAACTGCCCATCAGGAATTGACCCGGGGTCTTACAGAGCTACAGGCATGAATTATGACAGCCTGCGAGACATGGATCCTTAATTGAGGTTTCACATCCTTCGTGCGTCAGCGGCAGAAGGGGACTTACCAGTTGGTTGAATTCACAAAGACAGTGGGTTCACGGAGATGGGCGCATGAGGAACAGAGACCAGACGGAGCAGTTCTTCTTGTTCCTGCTATCCACATTCTCGATCTTCTCAGAGCCTGCTTTTTCAGCAACAAACATGCCTGTGCTGTTACTTGGCTTGGTGGTTTTTGTCTTGCCAAGAACTGATCCTGAAAGGCTCCTGTGGGGTACTGCAAGGAGCCTCCCCCTGCTCCCTCTTGTGAGGAAAAGTTGTGTGTACTGTTAGCACAGGCATCAATTCAGCCCCCGCTGACTTCAGCGAGACGTGAGGGTGCTTGGGGAGGGGGAAAAACCTATCCCTAAAACTTTCCTGTATATGCATAGTTATTTTTGGCTGCGCAGAATCAGAAAGGTCAAGTATATTAACCTTTTCTTCTTTGCTTAATTTCAAGATGGCTATTACCCTTTCTGCAATCTGGCTGCCTGGCTGAGTATGCTAACGTCTTGGGACACATCTGTTTCCTGGTCTCTTTGAGTAGCAGTATACAGACCACCTTCCTACCATCGTCTCAGCCAAAATATCCCTTTGCAATTGGGCAAACCAGTAGCTGAATATAAGGAAAAAGATCCATTTACTCTCATAATGGATTCTGATACTAATTGCATTGGTGGGCTAACAGAGATGGGAGGAAGCTGCCTTTTGAAACTGTCATCTCCATCACTGATTCAGATGATGCTTTGCCATTGAAACAAGAAGCAAAAAAAACTTTCCAGAATCTTTCCCTTGTGAGTCAATGAGAAAATGTTCATGGCTGTAAATACAAGGCTGAATTGAACAGTAGTGTTGGTCTGCAGCTTGCTCATCCCATCTCCCTCCCTGACTCTCAGCCCCCCAAGTGAATTATGCCTTGTGTTTAGTGCAGGGCCATCTGTTTCCCTGTATGTTCTCTCTTTTGCTGCAGCCTGATTTGAATGGAAAGGTGAGTCTAAATACATATGACAAGGAACAGCTCTTTTGTGCTTCAAACAGCTTGTTTCCAGTGGAGGAGCCAAGTGATAAAAGAAATGCTGGGTTTTTAACTGTCCTGCAAATGTGCTCCTAATGCAAGAATCCAGGGGATTATTGGGAGCAGCGTTGAGGGGCACCTGAGTTTTGGGGTTAATTTGGCACCTCAGACAGGCACCTCTGTATTATGACCTAAAGCTACTGCCAGAGCGCCCCCAATCCCACATGTCCTCCTGATCCATGCAGAGGAAAGAACTGCTGCTGCTATCTAGGTTTTTCTGTGCTGTCCCCTTTTACACTGTAAATGGTAATATCTTTTCCACATTTAGAGACCTTAATTAATTATGAATAAAATAATTTGTATGAATTTAAGAGCTGAAGGGTGATGGATTAATGGCGCTCTGGAAACATGAGGCCGCTTTACCAGAAGAGATTCAGCACAGGAGTGGCTGCACCAGCTTTTCCCCGTTCTGCCCCATGTGCATCCCTGCAACATGGGGTGAGCGGAGAAGGAGGAGGATTTCCATTCCCTGGCATCCTGGGGAGCCTGGCACAAGGGAGAGGACAAGGAAAATGCTAGCAACCATGTGGTGAGGTGTTCAGGGAGCCAGTCTGCTTGAAACCACTCTTGGTAGGGTTGATCACCAAGGGATCACTTCCACCTGCACACCCTGAGTTGTGTGGGTGCAGGAGTATCTGTGACTGCAGGAGGCAGAGTCTGGCATGCAGGGTGCAGATGGAAGAGGGAGTTGTCATCTCTGGCAACGGTGTGGGCTTTGGCCGGCCCCAGACGCCTGGAGTAGCACTCATGTCCATCTCCACTGCCCTGCGCAGGTCTTGTGCGCTACTCTTTAATTTTCCACTCTGTCTTGTGGGTGCTCCTGCCTGCCTCCTCTGCTGCCTGAAGCCACCCAGCACACTTAATCTTGCTCGTGTTGAGTAGGCTGAGGCTCCCCTTGGTAGTTGGTTTTAATAGGTCTGATGAAGTAGGAGTTTTGTCATATTTTATGCATGTTGGGTTTGCTTCCTGTCCAATGGAGTAGAGCACTGTGCAGATCATCTCTGGTGTCTCTTTTAGTGCTTTTTTTTTTTTTTCTTTTTTTCTCCTCCTTCTTTCTTTAGGGATCATGGAGTTCACTGAAATTTTTAGGCTTGGTCCTCAGGTGTCCATACAGGCAAAACTTCCAAGCGATCTCAGAAGTCACCTCCGCTTTTGGTGCGAGGCCAGTTGCTTGTGATGCCTGCAGGCATCAATCATTTAACAACTGCAACATTTATCAGGTGCTACTCAAATAGCTCTCTTCCTACAAGAAGTGTTTTGCATTTTGGAGCTCTTCAGGGTTCCTTTTTCCTTTTGTTACTCTCCTGCAGAGGCCAGTGGGCCTAAAATTACTTCTGCTCTCTGTCTCCTGGCTGCCAAGCAGCAGCGCCTGTTTGATGCTTGTGTGCACACACATATTGCACTGTCCTTCTGCTCTCCCCGCCTGATCCCTTTTATTCTTGGGGACAGGCAGGGTACAGAGTTGAGGTTTTGTACTCCAGGCACCTCTAGGACCGAAAGGGGTTTGTTTTCTTTTCCTAGAAGCTTTGCTTGCAAAAGTGAACAGTGAGCAATCCAGCTCCTAACAGTTTTATTTGGCAGAGTTTCCTACTCCGGGTCGTCTCTAGCTCTTCCTCTGCAGAACGGGAGGAAACGTTATTGTTTAATCCCAGCAGCCTTCCCCAAGTCACTGGTTTTGTTTCTGGCTCGTCACCTTCCCATGCACCATGGGTGTTTATCTCCAGTTAGCAATCCCACTGGGTCATGCCTTGGCTTTGGATTCAGGCCGGGTGTTGCGCAAGGTCTGTCTGTCAGGAGGGCAGATTGCCATCAACAAGCTTCAGTATTTTTTTTCATGAAACAATACTTAAGTTCCAGGGGTCAGCTGGAGGTGATGGTATCGTGTTGCTTGGAGTGACTGACAAGACAGTGACAAAGCTTTATGCTGCATAACTTGTTTTAGCATCAACAAGGGTGATAAACAGCTCGCTTGGACCCTGAGAGCAGCAGCAAAGCAAGCTGGGTTAAGGTTTTAAGTCCATTATAACAAACTATCAAAAAATAGTTGAAACAGAAGCAGTCAAATTACTCATGGGGCCCCTTGGTTTTGTATGACTTCTCCATGTTTAATCATTTCTTTTTCAAGCTAATAATTTTATAGCATTTCTTTCACAAGATTATGAAACAGAGTCTAAGTGAAACAAATGCCAAGTGTTTGCGGAGCATGTAGGTGAGTGCGGTGGTGTAGGTTGATATACTACACATCCCTACCTGTAGGCTTCAGCTGGTGCTCAGGAGGGTGAAAAGTCACCTATGGTGAAGATGGAGCCAAGTCATAGGACTTCCCCATCGGTCTCCCCATTGCCCTGGCCCACCCAGCGGGAGTGGGGACACTGGTTAGGGGGAACACTCTGCAATGGGGAGCCCCATTTCTGTCTCCTTGCCCTGTTGTGTGTCTGGCCAGAGCCCCACTAGGCAATGCCCACCAGCTCCATTGGGTGGGTGCCCTGCTCAGGGTCCCTCTCTGCTTTACTCTGTTGACCTCTTGATCCTCATACCTATCTGCTTTTTTTTTTTGTATGTGTTGTCCCTGACAATTGTCTAGTTACCCAAATCTTTCTCTCCCTCTTTACAAAATATAGCTTACATTGCTCTTTAACCCAGCTCTGTTACTCCTAAAAGATTGGTATTGTAGTCTAGGCTACTTTTGGTTAAAAGAAGATTCCTAGTGGTAAGAGAGGCACAAGCTGGAAGCCTTTACTGTTTTTGTGTGTATTTATCCCAGTACTTGTTGGGCTAGGCTGTTCTTAAAATTTTCTTGAAGTTTTCCAGAAAAAAACCCAAACACATGTTTGCATAAATATATTGAACTGATACAGAAGCCTGTTCTGAAAACAAGCCATGTTCAGTTGCTTGAGTATCCACTCTTGGCATGTAGCCACAGCCTCTCTTACCGAATTGCTCAGCAGCTTTGTGAACCTGATCATAAAGGTCTAATTTACACTAGTTACCTTAGTAACTATAGTTACTCTTACAACTCTTACAACCTACACTAGTAGGTTATATTAAAAAAAAAAAAAAGGCAGGAAAAGCAGAACTTTGGACCTTTCCTGTCTGATGTTCCTCCTGAATCCTGCAACTTTTCTAGTTCCTTCTTGACAGTTAATGTGGTTGCTCAGTCTTGCTTCTATTTAAATCTGTAACATTTTTACTACTGGTTTCTACAGGACAAAAATCAAGTTTCTATAACTAATAATGACATGTCATAGTGGTTGTTAATGAGATGGTGATACATGAGTAAAATACCAAGATAAGAAGGACATGTTTCTCCGTGTTGCTCCTCTTTTTCAGGATGTTTTTTCAAAAAAGAAAAAAGGGAGGAAAAAATAGAGATAGGGCAACATTCACAGTCCTCCCTGTGCCATCCATGTCCCACCCACCCTAGTCTGCCAGAAGGATAGAAGTCCCAGAGTTAGGAGGTCCCTCCCTGCAAATCCCGAGGCGTGCAGCAGGCTCATGGGTGTGAGAGCCCCAGCCTGTTGAAGGCAGCGGCAGAAATAATTTGGCTGCCTTGTCAGGCCTGCAGCCGGGTGCCGGCAGGGCGTGCGTGCCAGTGTGCCTGCTGATGGGGGAGCTGCAAAGCGAAGGCTGTGGGGCGACACGGACCCAGAAACACAGGCTGGATGATTTCTGCCTTCTACTTGATTAATTCTACCTGATTATTTCTGATCATCGGTCTATAGAAAATCCCTGCACTCCTGGCTGGGAGAGTAATTATATTCCAATCAGTTTTCAAAGAACAGCATGGTTTTCCCTAGTAAGACCCCATGTATGTTTCTGAAGGCTGTTCTTGTTCGGCGCGGTCTGTTGGGTGCCTGCAAGCGCTGCTCTGGAGGACGTCGCCTGTCACCTGTGGGCTCTGTTTGAGCTGCGGGCGCTTGGGCTTGCCACCCCTGTGGGGCTGGGAGG